>NW_027182813.1:297500-532500 GCF_041146395.1 Eulemur rufifrons
TAACCCTCTATGCGTGGCCCCAGGTAACTAGCTGGTTCCAAGAAGTATGCCATAGAGCTTTTGAAATAACCACTACGTGGAGAATTATTTGCCAGTTTTTGCAGCACCTTTCACCATAATTGTGACAAGGTACTTCTCTGCCTCCTTAATCCCAAGATGGCTGCCAGGGAAAAAACTGTGCTGAGGCCTAGCTCACTTGGTGTTGCCGATACTTGGTACGGGAGCGTGGAATAAAACCAGTCTTTCAAGTATCATTCCACCATCCTTTTTCCATTATTTTAAAAGGCATAGCACCGTTTGCCAGTTAGCATAAGAATGAGTCACTGGAGGGGACGTTTTTGTGTGGGGTCATGTGGTGTGTGTGGGGGGGCAAGCCCTCTGTCAGTCCAGTGGTTTGTTTTTATTATGCCCAGAGAGGAGAAGTGGGCATGTGTGTGGCAGGTGAAAAGTGCGGATCCTGTTTCAGACTTAGACTGAAACAGGATCCGCACTTTTCAGCCCGTTCCTTTAAGACTCCTTTGATTCATTCTCAATGATGGTGGAATGGTGGTGACCTCCTGGATTCGTGCTCCTGGAGTGGAAGGCATGGGTCTCCCACTGCCCACAACCCTAGAGGTTCACTTCCCCACAAGAACAGTGGTGTGAATCCATGGAGAATCAGCGTGGGACAGAGAGAGAGAGCAAGAAAAGACTGAGGTGATTAGGGAAATAAATCACCAAAATCTGGAGAGTGCGGGATGGCCAATAGAGAAGGGAGCACGGGACAGCTGTACCCACCTCACCAGAGAGTGGGGTGGGTTCAGCCCCACAGGAAAGCATCTTGTTCCCCCTCTGACCTCCACACCCACTCAATTGAGGATCTGCCTGAAGTCGGTGCAGAATCGCCACGGGAGATGTGGGGCTCTGCAGAGAGGAGACATTGGCAGGAGGCATTTTGGACCCTGGAGTGCTGTGCGCAGCTGACGCACCTAGCAACTGTCTCCTATACGCGGGCGGTGGGGCTGCTTTGGTCCCGGCTCTAGCAGATGCCAAACTGCCTCGTATAGGTGGGCGGCTGGATTCTCCCGGTCCCCGGCTCCTCTGGCCTCTGCCGGTCCCTGAGCATTCAACCCCAGTGACAGTGATCTGCAGATGGGCGGCCGCCATTGTCGGGGTCCACAGCCTAAACACTGAGGAGCGATTGGGTACCGGGCGGCTCCCTGGGCGGCTCCCTTCCCTAGTCCACGGACCCTGACTAGGAGCTCCACCTTTGTGTGAACACTGAGTGGTTCCCCAGTCACGAGAGAGTAGAGCGTGGACCTTGCAGACATTGGGGTGGGGCAGACCATCGCCCGCGGGAACTGCAGTGGCTGGGGCGTTGGTCGAATGAGGGCACCGCTCCACTCTCCCTATCCACTGTCTTTCTCACAGAGAGAGACAGAAGCCACCTCGGGAGAGGAAGAGGGGCAGCCCCCCCAGCGGAGCTAGCAAAATCCTGTACAATATGTGAAGGGCTCCCCCTAGTGACAGAGGAGGCAGCTTACCTGGCACTCACAGTGTGCCCCTATCCAGACTAAAGCTGAAAGAAGGGATCTTAAGGATTCATTCAGATGGGAAGGGCTCAGCGAAGGAACTCTAGGAGTATAAAGAATCAAGCTGAAACCATGCCCTCAAAGAGGATTACTAGTTCTCCACCAATTAACACAAAGCAGATTCCAAATAGCAACATGTCACAGGAAGAATTTCAAACATGGATCATAAATACGCTGAACATTATGCAAGAAAAAATGGATAATCAACACAAAGAAACCACAAAAAAGATCCAGGACTTGGAAGAAAAATTCACCAAAGAAATTGAAATACTGAAGAAAAATCAAACTGAACTCCTGGAAATGAAAAATTTATTCAAGGAGCTACGAAACACAGTGGAAAGTCTCAAGAGCAGGGTAGATCAAACAGAAGAAAGAATCTCAGAGATCGAAGATAACACTTTCCAATTAAATAAGGCAGTCACAGAGTTAAAACAAAGAAACATGAGAAATAATCATAGTCTACAAGAAATGTGGGATTATGTGAAGAAGCCTAATGTGAGAGTTATCGGCATTCCTGAGGGTGAAGAAGACAATAAGCAAGGGTTGAATAAAGTATCTGAATATATAATTGAGGAAAATTTCCCAGGCCTTGCCAAATCTCTAGATACACAGGTTCAAGAAGCTCAAAGAACCTCTGAGAGATTCATACCAAATAGGAAGACACCACGTCATGTAGTTATCAGACTGACCAAAATATCCACTAACGAGGCCCTTCTTCAATCTGTAAGGAGAAAGAAACAAGTAACATACAAAGGAAAGCCCATCCGAATCACGCCAGATTTCTCAACTGAAACCTTACAAGCAAGAAGAGATTGGAGCCGCATTCTCACTCTTCTGAAACAGAATAATGCCCAGCCTAGAATCCTGTACCCAGATAAGCTCAGTTTTATATATGAAGGTGAAATTAAGACATTCTCAGATAAACAAAAACTCAGAGAATTCACCAAGACAAGAGCAGCTTTCCAAGAAGTATTCAAAACAGAGTTACACGTGGTCCAGCACAAGAAGGACCCTCGAATGTAACACTAATCAAGAGATAAATATGAAAACACAGTTATCATAATGGCTCAAGAGAGAAAACAGATCAATGAAATTCAACCCAACATGAGGAACAGCAATCTGTCTCGCTTATCAGTTCTCTCATTAAATGTGAATGGATTG
Source organism: Eulemur rufifrons (assembly GCF_041146395.1). Taxonomy (NCBI): domain Eukaryota; kingdom Metazoa; phylum Chordata; class Mammalia; order Primates; family Lemuridae; genus Eulemur; species Eulemur rufifrons. The sequence goes on from NW_027182813.1 coordinate 300,233, forward strand.
AATTCCCCACTCAAGAGACATGGACTGGCCCGATGGATAAAAAAGATATAAGCCAAGTATCTGCTGTCTTCAGGAAACTCATCTAACCTGCAAGGATGCATTTAGACTGAAAATAAAAGGGTGGAAATCAATATTCCAAGCAAATGGAACCCAAAAGAAAGCTGGCGTGGCAGTTCTAATCTCCGATAACGTAGTTTTTAAATCAACAAAAGTAAAGAAAGACAAAGATGGTTACTATATACTGGTGAAGGGTACAATTCAACAAGAAGACATAACTATACTTAACATATATGCACCCGATCTAGGTGCACCCAGATTCATAAAGCAAACCCTACTTGATCTGAACCAAATGATAGATAACAACACTTTAGTAGCCAGAGATTTTAACACGCCACTGACAGTTCAAGACAGATCCTCCAAACAAAAAATAAACAAAGAAATATTGGACGTAAATAGAATGCTAGAACAAATGGGCCTGACTGACATCTACAGGACATTCTACCCAAATACCACTGAATATAAGTTCTTCTCATCAGCTCATGGGACATTCTCCAAGATTGACCATATCTTAGGACATAAAGAATGTCTTAAAAAATTTAAAAATATAGAAATAATACCATGCAGCTTCTCGGATCACAGTGGAATAAAAGTAACAATGAACCCTAACAGAAATCCTCATTTCTACTCAAAGTCATGGAAGCTAAATAACCTTCTCCTGAACAATCATTTTATAAATGAAGAAATCAAGTCAGAAATCAAAAGATTCTTTGAATTAAATGACAAAGGAGATACAACTTATCAAAATCTGTGGGACACAGCTAAAGCAGTCCTGAGAGGAAAATTTATTTCCATAAATGCCTATACCAAAAAGACAGAAAACTTACAAATAGACAATCTAATGAATAGACTCAAAGAGCTGGAGAAGAAAGAAGAGACCAAACCCAAACCCAGCAGAAGGAAATTATTAAGATTAAATCAGAACTAAATGAAAAGGACCATAAGGGAGCATAAGGGAGATTAAACCAAACCATAACGGAGATTAATAAAACCAAAAGTTGGTTCTTTGAAAAAATAAACAAAATTGACACACTTCTGGCTAAACTAACCAAGAGCAGAAAAGAAAAATCTCTTATAACCTCGATCAGGAACACGAAAGGAGTAATCACGACTGATGCCACAGAGATACATGATATCATCTATGAATTCTACAAAAATCTTTATGCACACAAATTAGAAAACCTGGAGGAAATGGACAAATTCTTATAAACACACAGCCTTCCCAGGCTCAACCAGGAAGAAATAGAATTCCTGAATAGACCGATATCTAGATCTGAAATTGAAACAGCAATAAAAAACCTTCCCAAAAAGAAAAGCCCTGGACCAGATGGGTTCACACCTGAATTCTACCATACCTACAAAGAAGAACTGGTGCCCATCGTACATAAACTATTCTCCAATATAGAGAAGGATGGGATTCTCCCCAACACTTTTTACCAAGCCAACATAATCCTGATACCAAATCCAGGAAAGGATGCAACTAAAACAGAGAACTATAGACCAATTTCTCTTATGAATATAGATGCAAAAATTCTCAATAAAATTCTAACAAATCGAATCCAAGTGCTTATCAAAAAAATAATCCATCACGACCAAGTGGGCTTCATCCCAGAGATGCAGGGATGGTTTGACATATGGGAATGTAATTCATCACATAAATAGAAGCAAAAATAAAGATCAGATGATCCTCTCAATAGATGCAGAGAAAGCATTTGACAAAATTCAACACCCTTTTATGATAAGAACACTTAACAAAATAGGCATAGATGGGGCCTATATAAAAATGATACAAGCCATATACGACAAACCCTCAGCCAACATCATACTGAATGGGGAAAAACTGAAAGCATTCCCACTTCAAACTGGAACCAGACAAGGCTTACCACTGTCCCCATTACTTTTCTACATAGTATTGGAAGTCCTTGCAAGAGCTATCAGGCAAGAGAGCAGAATCAAGGGAGTTGAAATAGGGACAGAAGAGATCAAACTCTCACTCTTTGCTGATGATATGATGTTATATCTATAAAACCCCAAGGTTTCAACCAAGAGACTCCTGGAATTGATCAATGAATTCAGTAAAGTCTCAGGATACAAAATCAATACACACAAATCAGAGGAATTCATATATGCCAATAACAGTCAAATGGAAAACCAAATTAAGGACTCAATACCCTTCAAAATAGCAACAAAGAAAATAAAATACCTGGGAATTTATTTAACTAAGGAGGTAAAGGACCTCTATAGGGAGAACTATGAAACACTGAGGAAGGAAATTGCAGAACATGTAAATAGGTGGAAAACCATACCATGCTCATGGATCGGTAGAATCAACATTGTTAAAATGTCTATACTGCCCAAAGTTATCTACAGATTCAATGCAATCCTTATTAAATTACCAACATCTTTTTTCACAGACATAGAAAAAATAATTTTACGCTTTGTATGGAACCAGGGAAGACCCCGTTTAGCAAAAGCAATCTTAAACAACAAAAACAAAATGGGAAGTATTAATTTGCCAGACTTCAAACTATACTACAAGGCTGTGGTTCTTAAAACAGCCTGATACTGGCACAAGTGCAGGGACACAGACCAGTGGAACAGAACAGAAAATCCCAATATAAAACCATCCTCATATAGCCATCTAATCTTTGACAAAGCAGACAAAAACATACTCTGGGGAAAAGATTCCTTATTTAATAAATGGTGCTGGGAAAACTGGATATCCACATGTAGAAGACTAAAACAGGACACACAACTCTCACCCCTCACAAAAATCAAATCACAGTGGTTAACAGACTTAAACCTAAGGTCAGAAACTATTAGAATTCTAGAAGAAAATGTAGGAAAGACTCTTACAGACATTGGCCTAGGCAAAGATTTTATGAAGAAGACCCCTAAAGCAATCACAGCAACAACAAAAATAAATAAATGGGACCTGATCAAATTAAAAAGCTTCTGCACAGCCAAAGAAACAGTCACGAGAGTAAATGGACAACCTACAGAATGGGAAAAAATTTTCGCATACTACACATCAGATAAAGGACTGATAACAAGAATCTATTTAGAACTCAGGAAAATCAGTAAGAAAAAATCAAACAACCCTATCAAAAAGTGGGCAAAGGACATAAATAGAAATTTTTCAAAAGAAGATATAAAAATGGCTAACAAACATATGAAAAAGTGTTCAACATCTCTAATCATCAGGGAAATGCAAATCAAAACCACAATGAGATATCACTTAACTCCAGTGGGAATGGCCTTTATCAAAAAGTCCCAAAACTATACATGTTGGTGTGGGTGTGGCGAGATAGGTACATTCATACACTGCTGGTGGGACTGTAAACTAGTGCAGCCCCTGTGGAAAGCAATGTGGAGATACCTTAAACAGATTCAAGTAGACCTACCATTCGATCCAGCAATTCCATTATTGGACATCTACCCAGAAGAACAAAAGTCATTCTATAAAAAAGACACCTGCACCTGAATGATTATAGCAGCACAATTCACAATCACAAAGATGTGGAAACAACCCAAATGCCCATCAATTCATGAATGGATTAGCAAAATGTGGTATATGTATACCATGGAATATTACTCAGCTATTAGAAATAATGGCGATATGGCATCTCTTTGGTTCTCCTGGAGAGAGCTGGATCCCATTCTATTAAGTGAAGTATCCCAAGAATGGAAAAATAAGCACCACATGTACTCACCAGCAAATTGGTTTCCCTGAGTGCACATTTGGGAACAACACCAATTGGGTATCGGACAGAGGTTGGGGCCGGGTGGAAGGGATGGGTGTATACCTACTTGATGAATGTGATGTGCACTGCCTGGGGAATGGACACCCTTCAAGTTCTAACTGGGGGGGATGGGGTGGGGGAGAGGAGGGGTGCACACCTACATGATGAATGTGATGTGCACTGACTAGGGAATGGACAAAATTGAAGCTCAGAATCGGGGGAAAGGGGAGGCATGGGGAATGTATATAGCCTGATCTTTTGTACCCCCATAATGAGCTAACAAACAAACAAACAAACAAACAAACAAAAAAGAATCGTTTGATTCATCAGCTGGGAATACACCATGGTTCTTTAAAGACCTCTATGCGTGGGCCCAGGTAACTGGCTAGTTCCAAGAAGTATGCCACAGAGCTTTTGAAATAACCACTACGTTGAGAATTATTTGCTAGTTTTTGCACCACCTTTCACCATAATTGTGATAAGGTTCGTCCGTGCCTCCTTCAACCCAAGATGGCTGGGGCGGACAAAAGTATGCTGAGGCCTAGTTCACTTGGTGTTGCCGATAGTTGGTACTGGAGCCTGGCAAGAAGCCATGCTATTAAGAGTCATTCCACCATCCTTTCTCCATCATTTTAAAAGGCAGAACACATTTTTCCAGTTATCATAAGAATGAGTTGCTGGAGGGGACGTTTTTGAGTGGGGTCGGGTGGTGCGTTGAGGGGAAGGCTCTCTGTCTGTCTGGTGGTTTGTCTTTATTATGCCCAAAGAGGAGAGGTGGGCATGTGTGTGGCAGGTGAAAAGTACGGATCCTGTTTCAGTCTTAGACTGAAACAGGATCCGCACTTTTCAGCCAGTTCCTTTACGAATCCTTTGATTCATCAGCTGGGAATCCACCATGGCTGTCGAGACCCCTCTATGTGTGGGCCCAGGTAACTGGCTAGTTCCAAGATGTATGCCGTAGAGCTTTTGAAATAACCACTACGTTGAGAATTGTTTGCCAGTTTTTGCAGCACCTTTGACCATAATTGTGATAAGGTTCATCTGTGCCTCCTTAAACCCAAGCAGGCTGCCACGGACAAAACTATGCTGAGGCCTAGCTCCCTTGGTGTACCGATACATTTTACTGGAGCCTGGCAAGAAGCCATTTTTTTTAAGTACAATTCCACCGTCTTTTCTCCATTATTTTAAAAGGCAGTGCACCTTTAGCCAGTTAGCATAAAGATGAGTCACTGGAGCGGCTTTTTGTGTGGGGTTGGGTGTGTGTGGGAGGGCAGGCCCTCTGTCAGTCCGGTGGTTTGTTTTTATTATTCCCAGAGAGGAGAAGCGGGCATGTATGTGGCAGGTGAAAACTTTGGATCCTGTTTCAGTCTGAAACAGTATCTCCGCTTTTGAGCCTGTTCCTTTTGGAATCCTTTAATTCATCAGTTGGGAATCCACCATGGTTCTCTAGACCTCCCTGAGCGTGGGCCCAGGTAACTGGCTAGTTCCAAGAAGTATGCCGCAGAGCTTTGGAAATAACCACTACATTGAGTATTATTTGCCAGTTTTTGCAGCAACTTTCACAATGATTGTGAAAAGGTTAGGCAGTGCATCCTGAAACCCAAGCTGGCTTCCACAGAAAAAACTACGGTTAGGCCAATCTCCCTTGGAGTTGCCCATAATTGGTACTGGTCCGTGGCAAGAAGCCATTCCTTTAAGTATCATTCCACCTTCCTTTCACAACTATTTTAAAAGGCAGAGCACCTATTGCCATTTAGCTTAAGGATGAGTCGCTGGAGGAAACGTTTTTGTGTGGGGTGGGAGAGGCAGAGCCAGGCCCTCTGTCAGTCCAGTGGTTTGTTTTTATTATCCCCGGAGAGGAGAAGTGGACATGTGTGTGGCAAGTGAAAAGTGTGGATCCTGTTTCAGTCTTAGACTGATACAGGATCGGCACTTTTCATCCTGTTCCTTTAAGAATCCTTTGCTTCATCAGCTGGGAATCCACCATAGTTCTCTACACCCCACTATGTGTGGGCCCACTTAACAGGCTAGTTCAAAGAAGTATGCCACAGAGCATTTGAAATAACCACTACCATGGAAATTATTTGCCAGCTTTTCCAGCACTTTTACCATAATTTTGATAAGGTTCATTTGTGCTTCCTTAAACCCTAGATGGCTTCCATGGACAAACCTATACTGAGGGTTCTCTCGCTTGGTGTTGCCAATACTTGGTATGGGAGTCTGACAAGAATCCAGTCTTTTAATTATCATTGCACCATCCTTTCTCCCTTATATTAAAAGGTGAGCAACTTTCGGCAGTTAGCATAAGGATGAGTCAACGGAGGGGATGTTTTTGGGTGGGATCGGGGTGGTTTGGGGGACAGTCCCTCTGTCAGTCTGGTTGTTTGTGTTTATTATGCCCAGACAGGGAAGTGGATATATTTGTGGCAGGTGAAATGTGCGGATCCTGTTTCAGTTAGACTGAAACAGTATCCGCACTTTTCAGCTGGTTCCATTAAAAATCCTTTGATTCATCAGCTGGGAATCCACCATGGTTCCTTAGAACCCTCCATGCATGGGCCCATGAACTGGCCTGTACCAAGATGTATGCTGCACAGCTTTTGAGATAAACACTACGTGTAGAATTATTTGCCAGTTTCTGCAGCACATATCACCATAATTGTGATAAGGATCGTCTGTGCCTCCTTAAACACAAGATGGCTGCCACGGAGAAAACTATGCTGAGGCCTAGGTCACTTGGATTTCACGACACTTGTTACTGGAGGCTGGAAGGAGGCCATTCTTTTAAGTATCATTCCACCATACTTTCCCCATTATTTTAAAATGCACGGAAACCTTTGCAAGTTAGCATAATAATTAGTAGCTGGAGGGGACATTTTTATTTGTGGGGTCGGTGTGGGTGGGGGGCGCAGGCCCTCTGTCAGTTCGCTGGATTGTTTTTATTTTCCCCAGACCGGAGAAGTGGGCATGTGTGTGGCAGGTGAAAAGTTTGGATCCCGTTTCTGTCTTAGACTGAAACAGAAACCGCACTTTTCACCCCGTTCCATTAAGAATCCCTTGCTTCATCAGCTGGGAATCCACCATGGGCCTCTAGACTGCTCTATGCGTGGGCCCAGTTAACCGGCTAGTTCAAAGAATTATGCCGCAGAGCTTTTCAAGTAACCACTACCATGAGAATTACTTGACCGCTTTTGCAGCACCTTTCACCATAATTGTGATAAGGTTCATCTGTGCCTCCTTAAACCCAAGATGGCTGCCAGGGACAAACGTGTGCTGAGGCCTAGGTGACTTGCTGTTGCGAATACTTGGTATGGGAGTCTGGCAATAAGCCAGTCTTTTAGGTATAATTCCACCATTCTATCTCCATTATTTTAAAAGGCAGAGGACGTATTGCCAGATAGCATAAGGATCAGTCGCTGGAGGGCACGATTTTGTGTGGGGTGGTGGGGGGCGGGGGCAGGCCATCTGTCAATCCGATGGGTTGTTTTTGTTATCCCTAGAGAGGAGAAGTGGGCATGTGTGTTGCAGGCAAAAAGTCAGAATCCTGTTTCAGTCAGGATCTGCACTTTTCAGCCTGTTCCTTTAAGAATCCTTAGATTCATCACCTTGGAATCCACCATGGTTCTCTAGACCCCTCTATGCGTGGGCCCAGGTAACTGGCTTCTTCCAAGAAGTATGCCACAGAGCTTTTGAATTAAACAGTACGTTGAGAATTATTTGCCGGGTTTTCAGCATGTTTCACCATAATTATGATAAAGTTTGTATGTGCCTCCTTAAACCCAACATGGCTGCCACGGGCATAACTATGCTGAGGCGTAGCTGACTTGGTGTTGCCTATTTTTGTTAGTGGAGACTGACAAGAAGCCATTCTTCTAAGTATCACTCCACCGTCCTTTCTCCATTGTTTAAAAATGCAGGGAAATTTTGCAAGTTAGCATAATAATTAGTAGCTGGAGGGGAATTTTTTTGGGGGGGATCTGCGTGGGTGGAAGGGGGGCAGGCCCTTTGTCAGTTCGCTGGTTTGTTTTTATTATCCCCAGAGAGGAAAAGTGGGCATGTGTGTGGCAGGTGAAAAGTGTGCGTCCTGTTTCAGTCTTAGACAGACACAGGATCTGCACTTTTCACCCCGTTCCATTAAGAATCCTTTGCTTCATCAGCTGGGAATCCACCATGGTTCTCTAGACCCCTCTTTTAGTGCACACAGAAAACTGCCTGGTTCCAAGAAGTTTTCCTCAGAGCTTTTGAAATAACCACTACTATGGAAATTATTTGCCAGCTTTTCCAGCACTTTTACCATAAATTTGATAAGGTTCATCTGTGCTTCCTAAAACCCTAGATGGCAGCCACGGACAAACCTATGCTGAAACCTAGGTCACTTCCTGTTGCCAATAATTGGTATGGGAGTCTGGCAAAAGGCCAGTATTTTAAGTATAATTCCACCATCCTATCTTCATTATTTTAAAACGCAGAGGACCTTTCGCCAGATAGCATAAGGATGAGTCGCTGGAGGGGACCTTTTTGTGTACAGTGTTGGGGGGCGGGGGAGGACATCTGTCAATCCGATTGATTGTTTTTATTATCCCTAGAGAGGAGAAGTGGGCATGTGTGTTGCAGGCAAAAAGTGCATATAGTGTTTCAGTCTCAGACTGAAACAGGATCCGCACTTTTCAGCCTGTTCCTTTAAGAATCCTTTGATTCATCACCAGGGAATCCATCATGGTTCTCTAGACCCCTCTATGCATGGGCCCAGAAAACTGCCGGGTTCCAAGAAGTATTCCACAGAGCTTTTGAAAAAACCACTATGTTGAGAATTATTTGCCAGGTTTTGCAGCACCTTTCATCATAATTGTCATAAGGTTCGTCTTGAGATGGCTGCCATGGACAAAACTATGCTGAGGCCGAGCTCACTTTGTGTGGCCGATCCTTGGTACTGGAGACTGGAAAGAATACATTCTTTTAAGTATCATTTCACCATCCTTCTCCACTATTTTAAAAGTCAGAGCACCTTTTGGCAGTTAGAATAACAAGGAGTCGCTGGACGGGAAGTTTTTATGTGGGGTCTGGGGGCTGGTGCGGCAAGCCCTCCGCCAGTTCTGTGGTTACTTTTTATTATCCCCAGAGAGGAGAAGTGGGCATGTGTTTGGCAGGTGAAAAGTGCAGATCCTGTTTCAGAGTATGAAACAGGATCCGCATGTTCATCCTGTTCCTTTAAGAATCCTTTGCTTCATCAGCTGGGAATCCACCATAGTTCTCTACACCGCACTATGCGTGGGCCCAGTTAACTGGCTAGTTCAAAGAAGTATGCCGCAGAGCTTTTGAAATAACCACTACCATGAGAATTATTTAACAGCTTTCGCAGCACCTTTTATTATAATTGTTATAAGGTTCATCTGTGTCTCCTTAAACCCAAGATGGCTGCCATGGACAAACCTATGCTGAGGCCTACGTCACTTGCTGTTGCCAATACTTGGTATGGGAATCTGGCAATAAGCCAGTCTTTTAGGTATAATTCTACCATCCTATCTCCAGTTTTTTAAAAGGCTTATGACCTTTTACCAGATAGCATAAGGACGAGTCGCTGGAGCAGACTATTTTGTGTGGGGTGGTGGGGGCCGGGGGCAGGGCATCTGTAAATCCGATGGGCTGTTTTTGTTATCCCTAGAGATGAGAAGGGCGAATGTGTGTTGCAGGCAAAATGTGCGGATCCTGTTTCACACTTAGACTGAAACAGGATCTGCACTTTTGAGCCTGTTCCTTTAAGAATCCTTTGATTCATCACCTGGGAATCCACCATGGTTCTCTAGACCTCTCTTTGCATGGGCACAGGTAACTGGCTTGTTCCAACAAGTATGCCACAGAGCTTTTGAATTAACCAGTACTTTTAGAATTGTCAGGTTTTTAGCATGTTTAACCGTAATTGTGATAACGTTTGAATGTGCCTCCTTAAACCCAAGATGGCTGCCACGGATATAAATATGCTGAGGCATAGCTGACTTGTTGATGCCTATTTTTGTTAGTGGAGACTGACAAGAAGACATTCTTCTAAGTATCATCCCACCATCATTTTTCCATTGCGTAAAAATGGAGGGAAATTTTGCAAGTTAGTATTATAATTAGATGTAGGGTACGTATTTTTTTTTCTTTTTTTGTGGGGTAGGAGTGGATGGGCGTTTCAGGCCCTCTGTGAGTTCGCTAGTTTTCTTTTATTATCCCCAGAGAGGACAAGTGGGCATGTGTTTGGCAGGTGAAAAGTGTGGATTCTATTTCAGAGAATTAAACAGGATCCACATGGTCATCCCATTCCTTTAAGAATCCTTTGCTTCATCAGCTGGGAATCCACCATGGTTCTATATACTCCTCTATGCGGGGGAACAGGTAACTGGCTTGTTCCAAGAAGTATGCCGCAGAGCTTTTCAATTAACCAGTACGTTGAAAATTATTTGCAGGTTTTCACCATTTCACCCTAATTGTAATAACGTTTGTATGTGCCTCCTGAAACCCAAGATGGCTGCCACGGACATAACTATGCTGAGGTGTAGCCGACTTGGTGTTGCCTATTTTTGTCAGCGGAGACTAACAAGAAGCCACTCTAAGTATAAGCCCACCGTCATTTTTCCATTTTTAAAAAATGCAGGGAAATTTTGCAAGTTAGCTTTATAATTAGTAGCTGGAGGGTACGTTTTTTTTTTTTTTTTTCATCGGGTCGGTGTCGATGGGGGGGTCAGGCCCTCTATAAATTTGCTGGTTTGTTTTTATTATCCGCAGAGAGGGGAAGTCGGCATTTGATGGCAGCTGAAAAGTGCGGATACTCTTTCAGAGAATTAAACAGCATTCGCATGGTCATCCCGTTCCTTTAAGAATCCTGGAAGGGCGCGGCGGCTCACGCCTGTAATCCTAGCACTCTGGGAGGCCGAAGCGGGTGGATCGCTCGAGGTCAGGAGTTCGAGACCAGCCTGAGCAAGAGCGAGACCCCGTCTCTACTAAAAATAGAAAGACATTATATGGACAACTAAAAATCTATATAGAAAAAATTAGCCGGGCATAGTGGCGCATGCCTGTAGTCCCAGCTACTCGGGAGGCTGAGGCAGTAGGATCGTTTAAGCCGAGGAGTCTGAGGTTGCTGTGAACTAAGCTGACGCCACGGCACTCACTCTAGCCTGGGCAACAAATTGAGACTCTGTCTCAACAAAAAAAAAAAAAAAAAAAAAAAAAAGAATCCTTTGCTTCATCAGCTGGGAATCCACCATGGTTCTATATACTCCTCTATGCGTGGGCACAGGTACCTGGCTTGTTCCAAGAAGTATGCCGCAGAGCTTTTCAATTAACCACTACGTTGAAAATTATTTGCAGGTTTTCAGCGTTTCACCATAATTGTGATAAGGTTTGTATGTGCCTGCTGAAACCCAAGATGGCTGCCACGGACATAACTACGCTGAGGCGTAGCTCACTTGGTGTTTCCTATTATTGTCAGTGGAGACTGACAAGAAGCCATTCTTTTAAGTATAATCCCACCATGATTTTTCCATTGTTTAAAAATGCAGGGAAATTGTGCAAGTTAGCATTATAATTAGTAGCTGGAGGGTACTTTTTTTTTTGTGGTGTCGGTGTGGATGGGGGTGTAAGGCCCTCTAGATGTTCACTGGTTTGTTTTTATTATCCCTAGAGAGGAGAAGTGGGCATGTTGTTGGCAGGTGAAAAGTGTGGATTCTGTTTCAAAGAATTAAACAGGATCCGCATGGTCATCCGCTTCCTTTAAGAATCCTTTGCTTCATCAGCTGGGAAACCACCATGGTTCTATATACTCCCGTATGAGTGGGCACAGGTGACTGGCTTGTTCCAAGAAGTATGCCACAGAGGTTTTCAAATAAAAAGTACATTGAAAATTATTTGCAGGTGTTCAGCGTTTCATCATAATTGCGACAACGTTTGTATGTGCCTTGAAACCCAAGATGGCTGCCACAGACATAACTATGCCGAGGCGTAGCTGACTTGGTTTTGCCGATTTTTGCTGGCGGAGACTGACAAGAAGCCATTCTTCTAAGTATCATGCCGCCATCATTTTTCCGTTGGTTAAAAATGAAGGGAAATTTTGGAAGTTAGCATTATAATTAGTAGCTGGAGGGTACGTTTTTTTTTGTGTGTGTGGTCGATGTGGATGGGGGGGGTCAGGCCCTCTGTCAGTTCGCTGGTTAGTTTTTATTATCCCCAGAGAGGAGAAGTGGGCATGTGTTTGGCAGGTGAAAAGGGCGGATTCTGTTTCAGAGAATTAACGATGATCCCCATGGTCATCCCGTTCCTTTAATAATCCTTTACTTCATCAGCTGGAAATACACCATGGTTCTATATACTCCTCTTTGCGTGAGAACAGGTACCTGGCTTGTTCCAAGAAGTATGCCGCAGAGCTTTTCAATTAACCACTACGTTGAAAATTATTTGCAGGTGTTCAGCGTTTCACCATAATTGTGATAACGTTTGTTTGTGCCTCCTGAAACCCAAGATGGCTGCCACGAACATAACTATGCTGAGGCGTAGATGACTTGGTTTTGCCGATTTTTGTTAGTGGAGACTGACAAGAATCCATTCTTCTAAGTATCATCTCACCATCATTTTTCCATTGTTTAAAAATGCAGGAAAATTTTGCAAGTTAGCATTATAATTAGTAGCTGGAGGCTACGGTGTTTTTCTTTTTTTTCCTGTGGGGTCGGTGTGGATGTGTTGGTCAGGCCCTCTGTCAGTTCGCTGGTTTGTTTTTATTATCCCCAGAGAGGAGAAATGGGTATTAGTATGGCAGGTGAAAACTGCGGATCTGTTTCAGAGAATTAAACAGGATCCGCATGGTAATCCCGTTCTTTTAAGAATCCTTTGCTTCATGAGCTGGGAATCCACCATGGTTCTATATACTTCTCTATGCGTGGGCACAGGAAACTGGCTTGTTCCAAGAAGTATGCCTCAGAGCTTTTCAATTAACCAGTATGTTGAAAATCCTTTGCAGGTTTTCAGCGTTTCACCATAATTGTGATAACGTGTGTATGTGCCTACTGAAACCAAATATGGCTGCTACGGAGATAACTATGCTGAGGCGTAGCTGACTTGGTGTTGCCTATTTATGTCAGTGGAGACTGACAAGAAGCCATTCTTCTAAGTATCATCCCACTATCATTTCTCCATTGTTTAAAAATGCAGGGAAATTTTGCAAATTGGCATTATAATTAGTAGCTGGAGGGTACTTTTTTTTTTTGTGGGGTCGGTCAGGATGGGTGTTCAGGCCCTCTGTCAGATCGCTGGTTTGTTTTTATTATCCCCAGAGAAGAGTAGTGGGCATGTGTTTGGCAGGTGAAAAGTTCGGACTCTGTTTCAGAGAATGAAAGAGGATCCGCATGCTGATCCCGTTCCTTTTGGAAAATTTTGCGTCATCAGCTGGGAATCCACCATGGTTCTATATACTCCTCTATGTGTGGGCACAGGTAACTGGCTTGTTCCAAGAAGTATGCCGCAGAGCTTTTCAATTAAGCAGTACGTTGAAAATTATTTGCAGGTTTTCAGCGTTTCACCATAATTTTGATAACGTTTGTATGTGTCTCCTGAAACACAATATGGCTGACAAGGACATAAGTATGCTGAGGCGTAGCTGATTTCGTGTTGCCTATTTTTCTTAGTGGAGACTGACAAGAAGCCATTCTTCTAAGTATCATCCCACCACCATTTTTCCATTGTTTAAAAATGCAGGGAAATTTTGCAAGTTAGCATTATAATTAGTAGCTGGAGGGTACTTTTTTTTTTTTTTTTGTGGGGTCAGTGTGGATGGGTTGGTCAGGCTATCTGTCAATTCACTGGTTTGTTTTTATTATCCCCAGAGAGGAGAAGTGAGCATGTGTTTGGCAGGTGAAAAGTGCGGATTCTGTTTCAGAGAATTAAACAGGATCCGCATGGTCATCTCATTCCTTTAAGAATCCTCTGCTTCATCAGCTGGGATTCCACCATGTTTCTATATACTCCTCTATGCGTGGGCACAGTTACCTGGCTTGTCCCAAGAAGTATGCTGGAGAGTTTTCAAATGAACCAGTACGTGGAAAATTATTTGCAGGTTTTCAGCGTTTCACCATAATTTTGATAACGTTTGTATGTGCCTCCTGAAACCCAAGAAGGCTGTGACGGACATACCTATGCTGAGGAGTACCTGACTTGGTGTTGCCTATTTTTGTTAGTGGAGACTGAGAAGAAGCCATTCTTCTAAGTATCATCCCACCACCATTTTTCCATTGTTTTAAAATGCAGGGAAATTTTGCAAGTTAGCATTATAATTAGTAGCTGGAGGGTATGGTTTTTTTTTGTGTGTGGTCAATGTGGATGGGGGGGGTCAGGCCCTCTGTCAGTTCGCTGGTTAGTTTTTATTGTCCCCAGAGAGGAGAAGTGGGCATGTGTTTGGCAGGTGAAAAGGGCGGATTCTGTTTCAGAGAATTAAACAGGATCCGCATGGTCATCCCGTTCCTTTAATAATCCTTAACTTCATCAGCTGGAAATCCACCATGGTTCTATATACTCCTCTTTGCGTGGGAACAAGTAACTGGCTTGTTCCAAGAAGTATGCCGCAGAGCTTTTCAATTAACCAGTACATTGAAAATTATTTGCAGGTGTTCAGCGTTTCACCATAACTGTGATAACGTTTGTTTGTGCCTCCTGAAACCCAAGAAGGCTGCGAAGGACATAATTATGCTGCGGAGTAGCTGACTTGGTGTTGCCTATTTTTGTTAGTGGAGACTGACAAGAAGCCATTCTTCTATGTATCATCCCACCACCATTTTTCCATTGTTTTAAAATGCAGGGAAATTTTGCAAGTTAGTATTATAATTAGTAGCTGGAGGGTACTTTTTTTTTTGAGGTGTCGGTGTGGATGGGGGTGCAAGGCCCTCTAGATGTTCGCTGGATTGTTTTTATTATCCCCAGTCAGGAGAAGTGGGCATGTTGTTGGCAGGTGAAAAGTGCGGATTCTGTTTCAAAGAATTAAACAGGATCCACATGGTCATCCGCTTCCTTTAAGAATGCTTTGCTTCATCAGCTGGGAAACCACCATGGTTCTCTATACTCCCGTATGGGTGGGCACAGGTTACTGGCTTGTTCCAAGAAGTATGCCACAGAGCTTTTCAAATAAAAAGTACATTGAAAATTATTTGCAGGTGTTCAGCGTTTCATCATAATTGCGACAACGTTTGTATGTGCCTTGAAACCCAAGATGGCTGCCACAGACATAACTATGCTGAGGCGTAGCTGACTTGGTTTTGCCGATTTTTGTTAGTGGAGACTGACAAGAAGCCATTCTTCTAACTATCATGCCGCCATCATTTTTCCGTTGGTTAAAAATTAAGGGAAATTTTGGAAGTTAGCATTATAATTAGTAGCTGGAGGGTACGGTTTTTTTTTTGTGTGTGGTCGATGTGGATGGAGGGGTCAGGCCCTCTGTCAGTTAGCTGGTTAGTTTTTATTATCCCCAGAGAGGAGAAGTGGGCATGTGTTTGGCAGGTGAAAGGGGCGGATTCTGTTTCAGAGAATTAACGATGATCCCCATGCCTATCCCGTTCCTTTAATAATCCTTTACTTCATCAGCTGGAAATCCACCATGGTTCTATATACTCCTCTTTGCGTGGGAACAGGTAACTGGCTTGTTCCATGAAGTATGCTGCAGAGCTTTTCAATTAACCACTACGTTGAAAATTATTTGCAGGTGTTCAGCGTTTCACCATAATTGTGATAACGTTTGTTTGTGCCTCCTGAAACCCAAGATAGCTGCCACGAACATAACGATGCTGAGGCGTAGCTGACTTGGTTTTGCCTATTTTTGTTAGTGGAGACTGACAAGAATCCATTCTTGTAAGTATCATCTCACCATCATTTTTCCATTGTTTAAAAATGCAGGGTAATTTTGCAAGTTAGCATTATAATTAGTAGCTGGAGGGTACTTTTTTTTTTTTTTTTGTGGGGTCAGTGTGGATGGGTTGGTCAGGCCATCTGTCAATTCACTGGTTTGTTTTTATTATCCCCAGAGAGGAGAAGTGGGCATGTGTTTGGCAGGTGAAAAGTGCGGATTCTGTTTCAGAGAATTAAACAAGATCCGCATGGTCATCTCATTCCTTTAAGAATCCTTTGCTTCATCAGCTGGGATTCCACCATGTTTATATATACTCCTCTATGCGTGGGCACAGGTACCTGGCTTGTTCCAAAAGTATGCCGCAGAGCTTTTCCATTAACCACTACGTTGAAAATTATTTGCAGGTTTTCAGCGTTTCACCATAATTTTGATAACGTTTGTATGTGCCTCCTGAAACCCAAGAAGGCTGCGACGGACATAACTATGCTGAGGAGTAGCTGACTTGGTGTTGCCTATTTTTGTTAGTGGAGACAGACAAGAAGCCATTCTTCTAAGTATCATCCCACCACCATTTTTCCATTGTTTTAAAATGCAGGTAAATTTTGCAAGTTAGCATTATAATTAGTAGCTGGAGGTTACGGTTTTTTTTGTGTGTGGTCCATGTGGATGGGGGGGTCAGGCCCTCTGTCAGTTCGCTGGTTAGTTTTTATTATCCCCAGAGAGGAGAAGTGGGCATGTGTTTGGCAGGTGAAAAGGGCGGATTCTGTTTCAGAGAATTAACGATGATCCCCATGGTCATCCTGTTCCTTTAATAATCCTTTACTTCATCTGCTGGAAATCCACCATGGTTCTATATACTCCTCTTTGCGTGGGAACAGGTACCTGGCTTGTTCCAAGAAGTATGCCTCAGAGCTTTTCAATTAACCAGTATGTTGAAAATCCTTTGCAGGTTTTCAGCGTTTCACCATAATTGTGATAATGTGTGTATGTGCCTACTGAAACCAAATATGGCTGCTACGGACATAACTATGCTGAGGCGTAGCTGACTTGGTGTTGCCTATTTTTGTAAGTGGAGACTGACAAGAAGCCATTCTTCTAAGTATCATCCCACTATCATTTCTCCATTGTTTAAAAATGCAGGGAAATTTTGCAAATTGGCATTATAATTAGTAGCTGGAGGGTACTTTTTTTTTTTGTGGGGTTGGTCAGGATGGGTGCTCAGGCCCTCTTTCAGATCGCTGGTTTGTTTTTATTATCCCCAGAGAAGAGTATTGGGCATGTGTTTGGCAGGTGAAAAGTTCGGATTCTGTTTCAGAGAATGAAACAGGATCCGCATGCTCATCCCGTTCCTTTTGGAAACTTTTGCTTCATCAGCTGGGAATCCACCATGGTTCTATATACTCCTCTATGTGTGGGCACAGGTAACTGGCTTGTTCCAAGAAGTATGCCGCAGAGATTTTCAATTAAGCAGTACGTTGAAAATTATTTGCAGGTTTTCAGCGTTTCACCATAATTTTGATAACGTTTGTATGTGTCTCCTGAAACCCAATATGGCTGCCAAGGACATAAGTATGCTGAGGCGTAGCTGACTTTGTGTTGACTATTTTTGTTAGTGGAGACTGACAAGAAGCCTTTCTTCTAAGTATCATCCCACCACCATTTTTCTATTGTTTAAAAATGCAGGGAAATTTTGCAAGTTATTATTATAATTAGTAGCTGGAGGGTACTTTTTTTTTTTTTTTTGTGGGGTCAGTGTGGATGGGTTGGTCAGGCCATCTGTCAATTCACTGGTTTCTTTTTATTATCCCCAGATAGGAGAAGTGGGCATGTGTTTGGCAGGTGAAAAGTGCGGATTCTGTTTGAGAGAATTAAACAGGATCTGCATGGTCATCTCATTCCTTTAAGAACCCTTTGCTTCATCAGCTGAGATTCCACCATGTTTCTATAAACTCCTCTATGCGTGGGCACCGGTACCTGTCTTGTTCGAAGAACTATGCTGGAGAGTTTTCAAATTAACCAGTACGTTGAAAATTATTTGCAGGTTTTCAGCGTTTCACCATAATTTTGATAACGTTTGTATGTGCCTCCTGAAACCCAAGAAGGCTGCGACGGACATAACTATGCTGAGGAGTAGCTGACTTGGTGTTGCCTATTTTTGTTAGTGGAGACAGACAAGAAGCCATTCTTCAAGTATCATCCCACCACCATTTTTCCATTGTTTTAAAAGGCAGGTAAATTTTGCAAGTTAGCATTATAATTAGTAGCTGGAGGGTACGGATTTTTTTTGTGTGTGGTCAATGTGGATGGGGGGGGTCAGGCCCTCGGTCAGTTCGCTGGTTAGTTTTTATTATCCCCAGAGAGGAGAAGTGGGCATGTGTTTCGCAGGTGAAAAGTTCGGATTCTGTTTGAGAGAATGAATCAGGATCGGCATGCTCATCCCGTTCCTTTAGGAAACTTTTGCTTCAGCAGCTGGGAATGCACCATGGTTCTACATACTCCTCTATGTGTGGGCACAGGTAACTGGCTTGTTCCAAGAAGTATGCCGCAGAGCTTTTCAATTAAGCAGTACGTTGAAAATTATTTGCAGGTTTTCAGCGTTTCACCATAATTCTCATAACGTTTGTATTTGTCTCCTGAAACCCAATATGGCTGCCAAGGACGTAAGTATGCTGAGGCGTAGCTGACTTCGTGTTGCCTATTTTTGTTAGTGCAGACTGACAAGAAGCCATTCTTCTAAGTATCATCCCACCATCATTTTTCCATTGTTTAAAAATGCAGGGAAATTTTGCAAGTTAGCATTATAATTAGTAGCTGGAGGGTACTTTTTTTTTTTTTGTGGGGTCAGTGTGGTTGGGTTGGTGAGGCCATCTGTTAATTCACTGGTTTGTTTTTATTATCTCCAGAGAGGAGAAGTGGGAATGTGTTTGGCAGGTGAAAAGTGCGGATTCTGTTTCAGAGAATTAAACAGGATCTGCATGGTCATCTCATTCCTTTAAGAATCCTTTGCTTCATCAGCTGGGATTCCACCATGTTTCTATATACTCCTCTATGCGTGGGCACAGGTACCCTGCTTGTTCCAAGAAGTATGCCGCAGAGCTTTTCAATTAACCACTACGTTGAAAATTATTTGCAGGTTTTCAGCGTTTCACCATAATTTTGATAACGTTTGTATGTGCCTCCTGAAACCCAACAAGGCTGCGATGGACATAACTATGCTGAGGAGTAGCTGACTTGGTGTTGCCTATTTTTGTTAGTGGAGACTGACAAGAAGCCATTCTTCTATGTATCATCCCACCACCATTTTTCCATTGTTTTAAAATGCAGGGAAATTTTGCAAGTTAGTATTATAATTAGTAGCTGGAGGGTACTTTTTTTTTGTGGGGTCGGTGTGGATGGGGGTGCAAGGCCCTCTAGATGTTCGCTGGATTGTTTTTATTATCCCCAGTGAAGAGAAGTGGGCATGTTGTTGGCAGGTGAAAAGTGCGGATTCTGTTTCAAAGAATTAAACAGGATCCGCATGGTCATCCGCTTCCTTTAAGAATGCTTTCCTTCATCAGCTGGGAAATCACCATGGTTCTATATACTCCCGTATGGGTGGGCACAGGTTACTGGCTTGTTCCAAGAAGTATGCCACAGAGCTTTTCAAAAAAAAGTACATTGAAAATTATTTGCAGGTGTTCAGCGTTTCATCATAATTGCGACAACGTTTGTATGTGCCTTGAAACCCAAGATGGCTGCCACAGACATAACTATGCTGAGGCGTAGCTGACTTGGTTTTGCCGATTTTTGTTAGTGGAGACTGACAAGAAGCCATTCTTCTAAGTATCATGCCGCCATCATTTTTCCGTTGGTTAAAAATGAAGGGAAATTTTGGAAGTTAGCATTATAATTAGTAGCTTGAGGGTACGTTTTTTTTTTTGTGTGTGGTCGATGTGGATGGGGGGGTCAGGCCCTCTGTCAGTTAGCTGGTTAGTTTTTATTATCCCCAGAGAGGAGAAGTGGGCATGTGTTTGGCAGGTGAAAAGGGCGGATTCTGTTTCAGAGAATTAACGATGATCCCCATGCCTATCCCGTTCCTTTAATAATCCTTTACTTCATCAGCTGGAAATCCACCATGGTTCTATATACTCCTCTTTGCGTGGGCACAGGAAACTGGCTTGTTCCAAGAAGTATGCCTCAGAGCTTTTCAATTAACCAGTATGTTGAAAATCCTTTGCAGGTTTTCAGTGTTTCACCATAATTGTGATAACGTGTGTATGTGTCTCCTGAAACCCAATATGGCTGCAAAGGACATAAGTATGCTGAGGCGTAGCTGACTTCGTGTTGCCTATTTTTGTTAGTGCAGACTGACAAGAAGCCATTCTTCTAAGTATCATCCCACCATCATTTTTCCATTGTTAAAAAATGCAGGGAAATTTTGCAAGTTAGCATTATAATTAGTAGCTGGAGGGTACTTTTGTTTTTTTTTTGTGGGGTCAGTGTGGTTGGGTTGGTCAGGCCATCTGCCAATTCACTGGTTTGTTTTTATTATCTCCAGAGAGGAGAAGTGGGCATGTGTTTGGCAGGTGAAAAGTGCGGATTCTGTTTCAGAGAATTAAACAGGATCCGCATGGTCATCTCATTCCTTTAAGAATCCTTTGCTTCATCAGCTGGGATTCCACTATGTTTCTATATATTCCTCTATGCGTGGGCACAGGTACCTGGCTTGTTCCAAGAAGTATGCCGCAGAGCTTTTCAATTAACCAGTACGTTGAAAATTATTTGCAGGTTTTCAGCGTTTCACCATAATTTTGATAACGTTTGTATGTGCCTCCTGAAACCCAAGAAAGCTGCGATGGACATAACTATGCTGAGGAGTAGCTGACTTGGTGTTGCCTATTTTTGTTAGTGGAGACAGACAAGAAGCCATTCTTCTAAGTATCATCCCACCACCATTTTTGCATTGTTTTAAAATGCAGGGAAATTTTGCAAGTTAGCAGTATAATTAGTAGCTGGAGGGTACGGTTTTTTTTTGTGTGTGGTCGATGTGGATGGGGGGGTCAGGCCCTCTGTCAGTTCACTGGTTAGTTTTTATTATCCCCAGAGAGGAAAAGTGGGCATGTGTTTGGCAGGGGAAAAGGGCGGATTCTGTTTCAGAGAATTAACGATGATCCCCATGGTCATCCCGTGCCTTTAATAATCCTTTACTTCATTAGCTGGAAATCCACCATGGTTCTATATACTCCTCTTTGCGTGGGAACAGGTACCTGGCTTGTTCCAAGAAGTATGCTGGAGAGTTTTCATATTAACCAGTACGTTGAAAATTATTTGCAGGTGTTCAGCGTTTCACCATAATTGTGATAACGTTTGTTTCTGCCTCCTGAAACCCAAGAAGGCTGCCACGAACATAATGATGCTCAGGCGTAGCTGACTTGGTTTTGCCTATTTTTGTTAGTGGAGACTGACAAGAATCCATTCTTCTAAGTATCATCTCACCATCATTTTTCCATTGTTTAAAAATGCAGGAAAATTTTGCAAGTTAGAATTATTATTAGTAGCTGGAGGCTACGGTTTTTTTTTTTTTTTTTTCCTGTGGGGTCGGTGTGGATGTGTTGGTCAGGCCCTCTGTCAGTTCGCTGGTTTGTTTTTATTATCCCCAGAGAGGAGAAGTGGGTATTAGTATGGCAGGTGAAAACTGCGGATCTGTTTCAGAGAATTAAACAGGATCCGCATGGTAATCCCGTTCCTTTAAGAATCCTTTGCTTCATGAGCTGGAAATCCACCATGGTTCTATATACTTCTCTATGCGTGGGCACAGGAAACTGGCTTGTTCCAAGAAGTATGCCTCAGAGCTTTTCAATTAACCAGTATGTTGAAAATCCTTTGCAGGTTTTCAGGGTTTCACCATAATTGTGATAACGTGTGTATGTGCCTACTGAAAACAAATATGGCTGCTATGGACATAACTATGCTGAGGCGTAGCTGACTTGGTGTTGCCTATTTTTGTCAGTGGAGACTGACAAGAAGCCATTCTTCTAAGGATCATCCCACCATCATTTCTACATTGTTTAAAAATGCAGGGAAATTTTGCAAATTGGCATTATAATTAGTAGCTGGATGGTACTTTTTTTTTTGTGGGGTTGGTCAGGATGGGTGTTCAGGACCTCTGTCAGATCGCTGGTTTGTTTTTATTATCGCCAGAGAAGAGTAGTGGGCATGTGTTTGTCAGGTGAAAAGTGTGGATTCTGTTTCAGAGAATTAAACAGGATCCGCATGGTCATCTCATTCCTTTAAGAATCCTTTGCTTCATCAGCTGGGATTCCACAATGTTTCTATATACTCCTCTATGCGTGGGCACAGGTACCTGGCTTCTTCCAAGAAGTATGCTGGAGAGTTTTCAAATTAACCAGTACGTTGAAAATTATTTGCAGGTTTTCAGCGTTTCACCATAATTTTGATAACGTTTGTATGTGCCTCCTGAAACCCAAGAAGGCTGCGACGGACATAACTATGCTGAGGAGTGCCTGACTTGGTGTTGCCTATTTTTGTTAGTGGAGACAGACAAGAAGCCATTCTTCTAAGTATCATCCCACCACCATTTTTCCATTGTTTTAAAATGCAGGGAAATTTTGCAAGTTAGCATTATAATTAGTAGCTGGAGGGTACGGATTTTTTTTGTGTGTGGTCGATGTGGATGGGGGGGGTCAGGCCCTCTGTCAGTTCGCTGGTTAGTTTTTATTATCCCCAGAGAGGAGAAGTGGGCATGTGTTTGGCAGGTGAAAAGGGCGGATTCTGTTTCAGAGAATTAACGATGATCCCCATGCTCATCCCGTTCCTTTAATAATCCTTTACTTCATCAGCTGGAAATCCACCATGGTTCTATATACTCCTCTTTGCGTTGGAACAAGTAACTGGCTTGTTCCAAGAAGTATGCCACAGAGCTTTTCAATTAACCACTACGTTGAAAATTATTTGCAGGTGTTCAGCGTTTCACCATAATTGTGATAACGTTTGTTTGTGCCTCCTGAAACCCAAGAAGGCTGCGACGGACATAACTATGCTGAGGAGTAGCTGACTTGGTGTTGCCTATTTTTGTTAGTGGAGACTGACAAGATGCCATTCTTCTAGGTATCATCCCACCACCATTTTTCCATTGTTTTAAAATGCAGGGAAATTTTGCAAGTTAGTATTATAATTAGTAGCTGGAGGGTACTTTTTTTTTTGTGGGGTCGGTGTGGATGGGGGTGCAAGGCCCTCTAGATGTTCGCTGGTTTCTTTTTATTATCCCCAGAGAGGAGAAGTGGGCATGTTGTTGGCAGGTGAAAAGTGCGGATTCTGTTTCAAAGAATTAAACAGGATCCGCATGGTCATCCGCTTCCTTTAAGAATCCTTTGCTTCATCAGCTGGGAAACCACCATGGTTCCATATACTCCCGTATGGGTGGGCACAGGTTCCTGGCTTGTTCCAAGAAGTATGGCACAGAGCTTTTCAAATAAAAAGTACATTGAAAATTATTTGCAGGTGTTCAGCGTTTCATCATAATTGCGACAACGTTTGTATGTGCCTTGAAACCCAAGATGGCTGCCACAGACATAACTATGCTGAGGCGTAGCTGACTTGGTTTTGCCGATTTTTGTTAGTGGAGACTGACAAGAAGCCATTCTTCTAGGTATCATGCCGCCATCATTTTTCCGTTGGTTAAAAATGAAGGGAAATATTGGAAGTTAACATTATAATTAGTAGCTGGAGGGTACGGATTTTTTTGTGTGTGTGGTCAATGTGGATGGGGGGGTCAGGCCCTCTGTCAGTTACCTGGTTAGTTTTTATTATCCCCAGAGAGGAGAAGTGGGCATGTGTTTGGCAGGTGAAAAGGGCGGATTCTGTTTCAGAGAATTAAGGATGATCCCCATGGTCATCCCATTCCTTTAATAATCCTTTATTTCACCAGCTGGAAATCCACCATGGTTCTATATACTCCTCTTTGCGTGGGAACAGGTAACTGGCTTGTTCCAAGAAGTATGCCGCAGAGCTTTTCAATTCACCACTACGTTGAGAATTATTTGCAGGTGTTCAGCGTTTCACCATAATTGTGATAAAGTTTGTTTGTGCCTCCTGAAACCCAAGAAGGCTGCGATGGACATAACTATGCTGAGGAGTAGCTGACTTGGTGTTGCCTATTTTTGTTAGTGGAGACAGACAAGAATCCATTCTTCTAAGTATCATCCCACCACCATTTTTCCATTGTTTTAAAATGCAGGGAAATTTTGCAAGTTAGCATTATAATTAGTAGCTGGAGGGTATGGTTTTTTTTTGTGTGTGTGATCGATGTGGATGGGGGGGTCAGGCCCTCTCTCAGTTCGCTCGTTAGTTTTTATTATCCCCAGAGAGGAGAAGTGGGCATGTGTTTGGCAGGTGAAAAGGGCGGATTCTGTTTCAGAGAATTAACGATGATCCCCATGGTCATCCCATTCCTTTAATAATCCTTAACTTCATCAGCTGGAAATCCACCATGGTTCTATATACTCCTCTTTGCGTGGGAACAGGTAACTGGCTTGTTCCAAGAAGTATGCCGCAGAGCTTTTCAATTAACCACTATGTTGAAAAATATTTGCAGGTGTTCAGCGTTTCACCATAATTGTGATAACGTTTGTTTGTGCCTCCTGAAACCCAAGAAGGCTGCAACGGACATAACTATGCTGAGGTGTAGCTGACTTGGTGTTGCCTATTTTTGTTAGTGGACACAGACAAGAAGCCATTCTTCTAAGTATCATCCCACCACCATTTTTCCATTGTTTTAAAATGCAGGGAAATTTTGCAAGTTAGCATTATAATTAGTAGCTGGAGCCTACAGTGTTTTGTTTTTTTTTTCCTGTGGGGTCGGTGTGGATGTGTTGGTCAGGCCCTCTGTCAGTTCGCTGGTTTGTTTTTATTATCCCCAGAGAGGAGAAATGGGTATTAGTATGGCAGGTGAAAACTGCGGATCTGTTTCAGAGGATTAAACAGGATCCGCATGGTAATCCCGTTCCTTTAAGAATCCTTTGCTTCATGAGCTGGGAATCCACCATGGTTCTATATACTTCTCTATGCGTGGGCACAGGAAACTGGCTTGTTCCAAGAAGTATGCTTCAGAGCTTTTCAATTAACCAGTATGTTGAAAATGCTTTGCAGGTTTTCAGCGTTTCACCATAATTGTGATAACGTGTGTATGTGTCTCCTGAAACCCAATATGGCTGCCAAGGACATAAGTATCCTGTGGCGTAGCTGACTTCGTGTTGCCTATTTTTGTTAGTGGAGACTGACAAGAAGCCATTCTTCTAAGTATCATCCCACCATCATTTTTCCATTGTTTAAAAATGCAGGGAAATTTTGCAAGTTAGCATTATAATTAGTAGCTGGAGGGTACTTTTTTTTTTTTTTTTGTGGGGTCAGTGTGGATGGGTTGGTCAGGCCATCTGTCAATTCACTAGTTTGTTTTTATTATCCCCAGAGAGGAGAAGTGGGCATGTGTTTGGCAGGTGAAAAGTGCGGATTCTGTTTCAGAGAATTAAACAGGATCCGCATGGTCATCTCATTCCTTTAAGAATCCTTTGCTTCATCAGCTGGGATTCCACCATGTTTCTATATACTCTTTTATGCGTGGGCACAGGTAACTGGCTTGTTCCAAGAAGTATGCTGCAGAGCTTTTCAATTAACAAGTACGTTGAAAATTATTTGCAGGTGTTCAGGGTTTCACCATAATTGTGATAACGTTTGTTTGTGCCTCCTGAAACCCAAGAAGGCTGCAACGGACATAACTATGCTGAGGAGTAGCTGACTTGGTGTTGCCTATTTTTGTTAGTGGAGACTGACAAGAAGCCATTCTTCTAAGTATCATCCGACCACCATTTTTCCATTGTTTTAAAATGCAGGGAAATTTTGTAAGTTAGCAGTATAATTAGTAGGTGGAGGGTACGGTTTTTTTTTTTTGTGTGTGGTCGATGTGGATGGGGGGGTCAGGCCCTCTGTCAGTTCGCTGGTTAGTTTTTATTATCCCCAGAGAGGAGAAGTGGGCATGTGTTTGGCAAGTGAAAAGGGCGGATTCTGTTTCAGAGAATTAACGATGATCCCCATGGTCATCCCGTTCCTTTAATAATCCTTTACTTCATCAGCTGGAAATCCACCATGGTTCTATATACTCCTCTTTGCGTGGGAACAGGTAACTGGCTTGTTCCAAGAAGTATGCCGCAGAGCTTTTCAATTAACCGGTACGTTGAAAATTATTTGCAGGTGTTCAGCGTTTCACCATAATTGTGATAACGTTTGTTTGTGCCTCCTGAAACCCAAGATGCCTGCCACGAACATAACGATGCTGAGGCGTAGCTGACTTGGTTTTGCCTATTTTTGTTAGTGGAGACTGACAAGAATCCATTCTTCTAAGTATCATCTCACCATCATTTTTCCATTGTTTAAAAATGCAGGAAAATTTTGCATGTTAGCATTATAATTAGTAGCTGGAGGCTACGGTGTTTTTTTTTTTTTTTTTTCCAGTGGGGTCGGTGTGGATGTGTTGGTCAGGCCCTCTGTCAGTTCGCTGGTTTGTTTTTATTATCCCCAGAGAGGAGAAGTGGGTATTAGTATGGCAGGTGAAAAGTGCGGATTCTGTTTCAGAGAATTAAACAGGATCCGCATGGTAATCCCGTTCCTTTAAGAATCCTTTGCTTCATGAGCTGGGAATCCACCATGGTTCTATATACTTCTCTATGCGTGGGCACAGAAAACTGGCTTGTTCCAAGAAGTATGCCTCAGAGCTTTTCAATTAACCAGTATGTTGAAAATCCTTTGCAAGTTTTCAGCGTTTCACCATAATTGTGATAACGTGTGTATGTGCCTGCTGAAACCAAATATGGCTGCTATGGACATAACTATGCTGAGGCGTAGCTGACTTGGTGTTGCCTATTTTTGTCAGTGGAGACTGACAAGAAGCCATTCTTCTAAGTATCATCCCACCATCATTTCTCCATTGTTTAAAAATGCAGGGAAATTTTGCAAATTGGCATTATAATTAGTAGCTGGAGGGTACTTTTTTTTTTGTGGGGTCGGTCAGGATGGGTGTTCAGGTGTTCAACCTAAGAATACTGAGTTGTAGAAATGCCCCCTGTATTTCTGGAGACAAGATTTGATTTCAGAAGTCAAATAAGGCTTTGCCTTAAGGTAAAGATAAATGTGTTAGTTCAAAAGCTGCCTCGTCTCAGGAGGGCGTCTTGCTGGTCAGTAGAAGCTGCATCTCAAGGAGACAGCTGTAAACTGGGGCTTTGGTTCTCACCTCTTTTGAAAGACAAGGCAGGCCTCCCTTAGGACCAAAGGTTGCTGGTGCTGCTGACAGGTGGACCCCCGGAGATGAGAGCTAATCAGATAGATATGCTAATGCCCAAGCCGGGCCCAGATGAAACCATGCGGTTCAAGTAATTAACACAAAGCACAGCCCATGTTGACTTCTGGGATCATCTCTGTCTCCAAGAACACAATCACCAGAGCCAAGATGTCTCTGTTTGTTGCTAAAGTAATAGCCTTATCATAAAACTTAGAAGTTTGCCCCAAGAAGGTTTTATAACCCATTGTTCCCCTAGTTAGAGTTAGTTAAAGGATCTGTAGTAGACTTTTAGGAGACTTTGACCCTAAAGGAAACTGCCTGTTAGTATCAAAATCCCGTTGCCCTTGGCAACCGGAGCCTGTATGTACCCTATATAATACCTGTGTGGAGTTTCAGTCGGGGAAATATTTGATGCGGGTAAAATATTTCCATCCGGATACCCTCCTTTATCTATTTTCATAAACTTTCACTTTATAAACAAACAAACAAAAAAAAGGACCTCTTTGCGGGGAGCGTAGCTAACTCCCCGCAAACTGGCGTAGTCGGCAGGACACTCCGATAGGGTCTTGAAGGCAAAAGGCTTTGCTCGAGCGAAGAGTTCCCGAATTGCATCGCAAGGGACCTGGAGTGGATTGAAAGTCGCGCGCGCGTCTTACCTAGTGAGAGGTAAGTGAACATCTCCAGGGCAAAGTAAATTATTATTCTGTCCGGATTAAAATAATGAGGAAGACTATCTTTTCTGAGTATGTGGAATTGTTGAGAGCTTATTAAAGAGTACTAGAGTAATTGCCAAAAAGAAAAATCTCGAGAAATTGTTAATTTAATTTCCAAGCACTGTGATTGGTTCCCACCTCCGGGTGAGTTCAAGCTGCAGCAAAAGTAGTTGGCGCTGAAAACATTATGAAAAGCGCTCCAAAAATAAATAAATAAATAAATAAATTAAATTTCTCTATGTATTTAAAAGCTCTGCTCTTTAATTTCTCAAGCTCTACAGCTGTTTCATTCTAACTCAGAATTCTCTTTTAGCGAGACGGAGGATATCCGTCCTAAAATAAGCTTAGTAAAAGATCTGGAGCCTGTTTTTAGCAGAAAAGAGAAGGTCAATTGGGACCTTCCGTCTGCATTGGGCCAGGATAAGACAAAGCCAATAAAAGTAGGTACCGACCCTCTTCTCGGGTCTATAGAGAATATAGAAAAGAGAAAAAGAAAGAATTCTAAAGGAGAACTTTCACTTTAAGAGCTCTCTGCGCGGCTCAAGTCAGCCGCTTTAAGCTTGGGAACCGCTACTCTCTAATGCAAATGATTCCCTGAAGCATGATCCACCGTTGAGAGAGGCTGTTAAAAAAAAAAAAAAAAAAACTTTTAAAGAACAAACTAAGATCTTAGAAAAGATGATCAGGTTATTGCTCAAATTCAACAGTGCTGTATTAGAACATAAGAGAAGATAGCTTCTCCTAAACAGTCTGTGTTTTCTTGTGTAAGATGTTAAAGAAAATGTTAATGAAACTTATGTAGATTTTATCACTAGATTACAAGATGTGCAAAAAACGGTTAGTCCGCCTGACTTAAAAAATTTAATATTACATATATTGGCTTTTAATAATACTAATTCAAAATGTTAGCGGCTTTTACATCCGCCGCTCAAAAAAAAAAAAAAAAAGGGGTTTCACCGAAAAGTTAAATCAGAGGCTTTTAAAATACAAATGTTGGCTGAGGCTAGCAGTGGGAAAGGCATTCCCAGAAAGCAAAAAACTGTCGTAAAATGTCTCGATTACGTCCGTAAAGGACATTTTGGAAAAAAAAAAATTATAAACAACTTTCCGGAGCTTTTATCACTGACCGGAGCTCTCTTACCTTAAAAGGGATTTCAGTACATTTGGGTATAGTTGATTCAGATTACTCAGGAAAAATTTCAGTTAATGATGAGTTCCAATTTTGATTATCTTATTCAGGCTAGAGACCGTATTGCACAACTTCTATTGTTACCTTATATACAGAAGTTCTAAGGCAAGGAGGTTTTGGGAGCACTGGAACTAAAGTGTATTGGCAAGCTTTAATTAATGACCAGAGACCTCAATTAGAGATTAAGTTAAATGGCAAATCTTTTGTTGGACTTGTAGATACTGGGGCTGATGTTACAATTATTTCTAAAAGTTTTTGGCCAAAGGCTTGGCCTTTACAAGAAGTTCCTACTGTTCTTACCGGAATAGGAACGATGACTGACATATTTCAAAGTCGACAAATTTTAAATTGTTCAGGTCCTGATGGACAGACAGCCACTTTAAAACCTTACGTGGCTAACATCACTATTAATTTGTGGGGAAGAGATTTGTTACAGCAATGGGGAGCATACATCAATATACCTAATACATCTGCTCCTGCTAAACAGATTATGTTAAATATGAATTATAACCCTTGTTTTGGTTTGGGTAAAAGGAGCCAAGGGGCTAAGACTTTCGAGGCACCAAAGGCACATACTTCTCGGCATGGTTTATGCTATCCAAATTTTGGATAGCGGCCACTGCTGCTGAAAAGCACCATTATGCTCTGGCTTTAAATTGGATATCACAAAAGCCTATATGGACAGAGCAGTGGCCACTAAACCAAGAAAAATTGGGTGCTCTTCAAATATTAGGAGAAGAACAATTACAAGCAGGACATATAGAGGAGTCCACCAGTCCGTGGAATTCTCCTATATTTGTTATTAAAAAGAAATCTGGCAAATGGCAAATGTTAACTGATTTAAAAATAATCAATATAATTATACAATTAATAATCAAGCCAAACGTATTGTTTCTCATTGTCCCACTTGTCAATTAATTAATCAGCTTAAATTTTCTGCAGGACTTAATCCTCGAGGTCTCTCGCCAAATGAATTATGGCAAATGGATGTTACTCATATTCCTAAATTTGGCAAGTTAGGTATTGTACGTGTTACTGTAGATACTTATTCCAGTCTTATTATGGCTACTCCATCCTCTGGAGAAACTGTTAGACATGTACTTTCACGTTTACACTCCTGTTTTGTATAAATGGGAGTCCCAGCCACCATTAAAACTGACAATGGCCCTGCTTACACTAGTCCTTCTTTTGCAGCTTTTTATATTAAATGAGACATCAAGCACATTACTGGCATTCCTTATAATCCTCAAGGACAAGGTATTATAGAACGTACACATCAAACTTTAAAAAACATGTTATTAAAACAAAAAGGGGGAGGTAGACAGTCTCCCAAAGACAGAATAAATCAAGCCTTATTTACCTAAAATTTTTTGAATATTCATAAGGAAGATAAATTAACAGCAATAGAAAAGCATTGGAATGGGAGTCCACAATCAGACTCTTTCCCTCACCAGCCTATCTGGTGGAAAGATAATGTAGAAAATAAATGGAAAAAAGGATGGGCAAAGGTGTGGGGGAGAGTTTTTGCTTGTGTTTTGACAGATGACAGACCAACAGTCTGGATTCCAAGCAGAAGAATCAAACCCAGAGTGGAAACTCAAGGGGAAAAAGCAGAAGACACGTCAGGCACAGACCATGACGTGGGGACAGCTGAAGAGAACATACAAAGAAGCAGACAAGATATTGAACCGGACATTTGTACCTAAAACGTCTGTAAATCTTTTTCTTGCCATGATCTGCGTGGTGAGCATGGTGGTAAGAGTGTCTGGCAACCAGACACATCACTATTGGGCATTCTAAAATTGCACCCACAGATATACCCCTTTGTAAGAAAGTAATAATTTCTGATCCTAAAACTTGGGTACAATGGGACAATTATAGAGCTCACACGGGGCGCATTCTTGCTGGGTCCACATCTTATGGTGTTGTCCTAGACTGGAGTCCCTATGGACATCCTGCCTCCTCTCACAATTTTAAAAAGCTTCATTGGAATAAAACTGCCACCTCGATGTCTGTAAAAGACACTGACCTTAAAAGTCATATTACATGGCTCAATGATGGTATGAGCTCTCCAGCTCCTCATATTTTAGATGGCCCTATTCATGATCAATTGTGGAAAATATCAGCTGCTTTGCACCCTTTGCAGGCCTGGATTAGCACACACACTGGATACAAACAATAGCCGAGAATGGACTTTTAATTTAAATTCTACTCATTATATTCAAGTTTGTGTTAGACTGCCTTACTTATTTATGATTGGACATGCTGTTTATAAAGAACCTTCTTTCCTAGTGACCTGTGACAACTGTTCTTATTATACCTGTATTAAGAATTCTATAAAGTTCAACCCTTATAAAGAAACACTTTATATTTTCAAAGCCAGAACAGGACTGTGGTTACCTGTTAAAATGAATAGAGTCTGGCAAGAAACACCAGCAATGTTCCTTTTGGATAAACTACTTAACCACATTCTTAAACGTACAAAAAGATTTATTGGTCTCTTAATAGCAGCTATTTTGGGAATCATTGCTGTCACTGCTTCTGCGGCCACCGCAGGTGTGGCTCTACATCAGACCGTTCAGACCACTGAATTTGTTCAAAACTGGCACCATGATTCAAATGAATTATGGTCTACACAAAATCAAATTGACTCTAAATTAGCTACTCAAGTGGCTGACTTACAGCAAACAGTCACCTTGTTGGGAGACCAGGTTATAAGTCTACAAAAGCAACTTAGACTTCGTTGTGATTGGAATATCACTCAATTTTGTGTTACACCTCATATACATAATCAAACTCGGTTTCCTTGGGAAAACATCAAAAAACATCTACTTAATCAAGGAAATCTGACTGAAGAGATTAAAAATTTACAACAAGAAATATTAAGTACCTTCAGTCACAAACTTAAATTGCTCTCTGAAGCTGACATTATTGATGACATCTCTTCTGGTTTGGAGTCAGCTGATCCACTTTATCATCTTAAGATCTATGGGAGTTCCACTATTGTAACTTTTAGCATTATTTTAATCCTTTGCTTGTGTTTATTTATAGTCTGGAGAAAACTCCGAAGCAGACAAGAATCCAGAGACCAACTCCTCGCTGTGATGGCTGTCCAACTCCATCAACTTTCTTCAAAAAATAAAAAAGGGGGAGATGTTGAGCCTAAGAATACTGAGTTGTAGAAATGCCCCCTGTATTTCTGGAGACAAGATTTGATTTCAGAAGTCAAATAAGGCTTTGCCTTAAGGAAAAGATAAATGTGTTAGTTCAAAAGCTGCCTCGTCTCAGGAGGGTGTCTTGCTGGTCAGTAGAAGCTGCATCTCAAGGAGACAGCTGTAAACTGGGCCTTTGGTTCTCACCTGTTTTGAAAGACAAGGCAGGCCTCCCTTAGGACCAAAGGTTGCTGGTGCTGCTGACAGGTGGACCCCCGGAGATGAGAGCTAATCAGATAGATATGCTAATGCCCAAGCCGGGCCCAGATGGAACCATGCGGTTCAAGTAATTAACACAAAGCACAGCCCATGTTGACTTCTGGGATCATCTCTGTCTCCAAGAACACAATCACCAGAGCCAAGATGTCTCTGTTTGTTGCTAAAGTAATAGCCTTATCATAAAACTTAGAAGTTTGCCCCAAGAAGATTTTATAACCCATTGTTCCCCTAGTTAGAGTTAGTTAAAGGATCTGTAGTAGACTTTTAGGAGACTTTGACCCTAAAGCAAACTGCCTGTTAGTATCAAAATCCCGTTGCCCTTGGCAACCGGAGCCTGTATGTACCCTATATAATACCTGTGTGGAGTTTCAGTCGGGGAAATATTTGATGCGGGTAAAACATTTCCATCCGGATACCCTTCTTTATCTATTTTCATAAACTTTCACTTTATAAACTATATCTTTGGCTCTGTGTATTATTATTGCCATTACTTTATATTTTTATTTCTGTTTCCTACTATATTTTTCATCCTTTGCGATGACCCCTGCCTGAGAGACCTGATCGGAAGAAAAAACCTCTTTGCAGGGAGCGTAGCTAACTCCCTGCAAACTGGCGTAGTCAACTTAGAGATCTGATCAGAACAAAGAGAAAAGGACCTCTTTGCGGGGAGTGTAGCTAACTCCCCGCATTCAGGACCTCTGTCAGATCGCTGGTTTGTTTTTATTATCCCCAGAGAAGAGTAGTAGGCATGTGTTTGGCAGGTGAAAAGTGCGGATTCTGTTTCAGAGAATTAAACAGGATCCGCATGGTCATCTCATTCCTTTAAGAATCCTTTCTTCATCAGCTGGGATTCCACCATGTTTCTATATACTCCTCTATGCGTGGGCACAGGTACCCGGCTTGTTCCAAGAAGTATGCTGGAAAGTTTTCAAATTAACCAGTACGTTGAAAATTATTTGCAGGTTTTCAGCGTTTCACCATAATTTTGATAACGTTTGTATGTGCCTCCTGAAACCCAAGAAGGCTGCGACGGACATAACTATGCTGAGGAGTAGCTGACTTGGTGTTGCCTATTTTTGTTAGTGGAGACAGACAAGAAGTCATTCTTCAAGTATCATCCCACCACCATTTTTCCATTGTTTTAAAAGGCAGGGAAATTTTGCAAGTTAGCATTATAATTAGTAGCTGGAGGGTTCCTTTTTTTTTGTGTGTGTGTGGTCGATGTGGATGGGGGGGTCAGGCCCTCTGTCAGTTCGCTGGTTAGTTTTTATTATCCCCAGAGAGGAGAAGTGGGCATGTGTTTCGCAGGTATAAAGGGCGGATTCTGTTTCAGAGAATTAACGATGATCCCCATGGTCATCCCGTTCCTTTAATAATCCTTTACTTCATCAGCTGGAAATCCACCATGGTTCTATATACTCCTCTTTGCGTGGGAACAGGTAACTGGCTTGTTCCAAGAAGTATGCCGCAGAGCTTTTCAATTAACCACTACGTTGAAAATTATTTGCAGGTGTTCAGCGTTTCACCATAATTGTGATAACGTTTGTTTGTGCCTCCTGAAACCCAAGAAGGCTGCGACGGACATAACTATGCTGAGGAGTAGCTGACTTGGTTTTGCCTATTTTTGTTAGTGGAGACTTACAAGAAGCCATTCTTCTAAGTATCATCTCACCATCATTTTTCCATTGTTTAAAAATGCAGGAAAATTTTGCAAGTTAGCATTATACTTAGTAGCTGGAGGCTACGGAGTTTTTTTTTTTTTTCCTGTGGGGTCGGTGTGGATGTGTTGGTCAGGCCCTCTGTCAGTTCGCTG
Organism: Eulemur rufifrons; assembly: GCF_041146395.1. NCBI lineage: Eukaryota > Metazoa > Chordata > Mammalia > Primates > Lemuridae > Eulemur > Eulemur rufifrons. Next base: position 334,371 of record NW_027182813.1, read on the forward strand.
GTTTGTTTTTATTATCCCCAGAGAGGAGAAGTGGGTATTAGTATGGCAGGTGAAAACGGCGGATCTGTTTCAGAGAATTAAACAGGATCCGCATGGTAATCCCCTTCCTTTAAGAATCCTTTGCTTCATGAGCTGGGAATAAACCATGGTTCTATATACTTCTCTATGCGTGGGCACAGAAAACTGGCTTTTTCCAAGAAGTATGCCTCAGAGCTTTTCAATTAACCAGTATGTTGAATATCCTTTGCAGGTTTTCAGCGTTTCACCATAATTGTGATAACGTGTGTATGTGCCTACTGAAACCAAATATGGCTGCTACGGAGATAACTATGCTGAGGCGCAACTGACTTGGTGTTGCCTATTTTTGTCAGTGGAGACTGACAAGAAGCCATTCTTCTAAGTATCATTCCACCACCATTTTTCCATTGTTTTAAAATGCAGGGAAATTTTGCAAGATAGCATTATAATTAGTAGCTGGAGGGTACGGTTTTTTTTTTTTGTGTGTGGTCGATGTGGATGGGGGGGTCAGGCCCTCTGTCAGTTCGCTGGTTAGTTTTTATTATCCCCAGAGAGGAGAAGTGGGCATGTGTTTGGCAGGTGAAAAGGGCGGATTCTGTTTCAGAGAATTAACGATGATCCCCATGGTCATCCCCTTCCTTTAATAATCCTTTACTTCATCAGCTGGAAATCCACCATTTTTCTATATACTCCTCTTTGCGTGGGAACAGGTAACTGGCTTGTTCCAAGAAGTATGCCGCAGAGCTTTTCAATTAACCAGTACGCTGAAAAATATTTGCAGGTGTTCAGCGTTTCACCATAATTGTGATAACGTTTGTTTGTGCCTCCTGAAACCCAAGAAGGCTGCGACGGACATAACTATGCTGAGGAGTAGCTGACTTGGTTTTGCCTATTTTTGTTAGTGGAAACTGACAAGAATCCATTCTTCTAAGTATCATCTCACCATCATTTTTCCATTGTTTAAAAATGCAGGAAAATTTTGCAAGTTAGCATTATAATTAGTAGCTGGAGGCTACGATGTTTTTTTTTTTTTTTTCCTGTGGGGTCGCTGTGGATGTGTTGGTGAGGCCCTCTGTCAGTTCGCTGGTTTGTTTTTATTATCCCCAGAGAGGAGAAGTGGGTATTAGTATGGCACGTGAAAACTGCGGATCTGTTTCAGAGAATTAAACAGGATCCGCATGGTAATCCCCTTCCTTTAAGAATCCTTTGCTTCATGAGCTGGGAATCCACCATGGTTCTATATACTTCTCTATGCGTGGGCACAGGAAACTGGCTTGTTCCAAGAAGTATGCCTCAGAGCTTTTCAATTAACCAGTATGTTGAAAATCCTTTGCAGGTTTTCAGCGTTTCACCATAATTGTGATAACGTGTGTATGTGCCTAATGAAACCAAATATGGCTGCTACGGAGATAACTATGCTGAGGCGTAGCTGACTTGGTGTTGCCTATTTTTGTCAGGGGAGACTGACACGAAGCCATTCTTCTAAGTATCATCCCACCATCATTTCTCCATTGTTTAAAAATGCAGGGAAATTTTTGCAAATTGGCATTATAATTAGTAGCTGGAAGGTACTTTTTTTTTTGAGGGGTCGGTCAGGATGGGTGTTCAGGCCCTCTGTCAGATCGCTGGTTTGTTTTTATTATCCCCAGAGAAGAGTAGTGGGCATGTGTTTGGCAGGTGAAAAGTGCGGATTCTGTTTCAGAGAATTAAACAGGATCCGCATGGTCATCTCATTCCTTTAAGAATCCTTTGCTTCATCAGCTGGGATTCCACCATGTTTCTATATATTCCTCTATGCGTGGGCACAGGTACCTGGCTTGTTCCAAGAAGTATGCTGGAGAGTTTTCAAATTAACCAGTACGTTGAAAATTATTTGCAGGTTTTCAGCGTTTCACCATAATTTTGATAACGTTTGTATGTGCCTCCTGAAACCCAAGAAGGCTGCGACGGATATAACTATGCTGAGGAGTAGCTGACTTGGTGTTGCCTATTTTTGTTAGTGGAGACAGACAAGAAGCCATTCTTCTAAGTATCATCCCACCAAAATTTTTCCATTGATTTAAAACGCAGGGAAATTTTGCAAGTTAGCATTATAATTAGAAGCTGGAGGGTACGGTTTTTTTTTGTGTGTGGTCGATGTGGATGGGGGGGTCAGGCCCTCTGTCAGTTCGCTGGTTAGTTTTTATTATGCCCAGAGAGGAGAAGTGGGCATGTGTTTGGCAGGTGAAAAGTTCGGATTCTGTTTCAGAGAATGAAACAGGATCCGCCTGCTCATCCCGTTCCTTTAGGAAACTTTTGCTTCATCAGCTGGGAATCCACCATGGTTCTATATACTCCTCTATGTGTGGGCACAGGTAACTGGCTTGTTCCAAGAAGTATGCCGCAGAGGTTTTCAATTAAGCAGTACGTTGAAAATTATTTGCAGGTTTTCAGCGTTTCACCATAATTCTTTTAACGTTTGTATGTGTCTCCTGAAACCCAATATGGCTGCCACGGACATAAGTATGCTGAGGCGTAACTGACGTCGTGTTGCCTATTTTTGTTAGTGGAGACTGACAAGAAGCCATTCTTCTAAGTATCATCCCACCATCATTTTTCCATTGTCTAACAATGCAGGGAAATTTTGCAAGTTAGCATTATAATTAGTAGCTGGAGGGTACGGTTTTTTTTTGTGTATGGTCGATGTGGATGGGGGGGTCAGGCCCTCTGTCAGTTCGCTGGTTAGTTTTTATTATCCCCAGAGAGGAAAAGTGGGCATGTGTTTGGCAGGTGAAAAGGGCGGATTCTGTTTCAGAGAATTAACGATGATCCCCATGGTCATCCCGTTCCTTTAATGATCCTTTACTTCATCAGCTGGAAATCCACCATGGTTCTATATACTCCTCTTTGCATGGGAACAGGTAACTGGCTTGTTCCAAGAAGTATGCCGCAGAGCTTTTCAATTAACCACTACGTTGAAAATTATTTGCAGGTGTTCAGCGTTTAACCCTAACCAGAACCCCTATAGCTAACCCTGAACCCTATCCCTAACCCCAGCAGTAAACTTTAACCCTAAACCAAAGCCCAACCCGTAACCCTAATCCTATCCTTTTACCCTAAAACTAACCCCTAAACCTAACCCCTATACCTCACCCTAACTCTAACCCCAATCCTAATTCTAACCATACACCTTCATAAAACACTAACTCCTAACCGCTAACCCTAACACTAACCAAAAACCCTAATCACTAATCCCTAACCCTAACGCTTAACCTTTACCCTAACCGTTAACCCTCACGCTAAATCTTAACACTGACCCTAACCTTAACCTTTAACTCTAAGCCTAACCCTTAAGCCTACAGTAATTAAGACCCTTAATGCTAATGGGATCACTTATCCCTAACCCTAACACTACAGCTAAAAATAACCCTAACCTTGGATCCTTAAACCTAACCCCTAACACTTACTTTAACCCCAAATCCTAACCCTAATCCTAAGCATTAAACCTAACCCTATCTCTTAACCCTAACGCTAGCCCTTACCCTAACGCCTAGATCTAACTCTAAATCTAACCTACCGCCTAATCCTAACATTAAGCCCTAATGCTAACACTAACCCTGAACCCTAAACCTACCCATAACCCTTAACACTAACCCTATCCGTGAACCTTAACCCAGACCCTAACCATTACCCACACCCAAGCATTTAACCCTGACCCTAAAACTAATCCTTAATGCTAACCCTAACACTAAACCCTAACCCTAAGCCCCACACTTAACCCTAATCATATCCCTTAACCCTAACCCTAACCCTAATGCTAACCCCTAAACCTAACCCTAACCGTGACCAGTAAACCTAACCCTAACCTCTAACACAAACCATAGCACATCACTCTAACCCTAAAACTAACCCTAACCGTAACCCTAAACCCTAACTCTTAACCTTAACACTAAGCGTTAACTCTCACGCTAACCTTTAATCCTAAACCTAATCCTAATCTTCAACCCTAAACCTAACACTTAACCCTAACCCTGTACCAAACCCTAACCCCTCATCTTAACCCTAACCGTAAACCTCAACCCTAAATCAAAGTGTAACGGTTAAACCTAAGAGTAACCTTTAACCCTAACCCTATTCCCTAACCCTAAGCCCTCACCCTAACACTAAACTTCATCCTTAACCCTAACCAGAATCCTAACCCTAAATCTAATTCTCAGACTTCTTGCTTTCTTAGAGTTTAGAAAGCCTGCAATCCTCCCATGCCATGCGTGAAAGGAGGCTCTACCACTGTGTCCTGCATGAAACCCACGGGCCCATACCCAGAGTATGATAGAGTGGGTTCCCGGGTACAATCCCAGCCCCCTACACTTCCCCCGCCCGCCTAATGCAGACAGGGCCCGTGCGCTAAGCATAAACAATACCTTTAACAGATAACCCTAACCCTGAACATAACACCCAACCCTGTTCCTATTTCTCCCCTTAACACGTAAACCTCACCGTGTGCCTAACTTTAACCTCTTATCCTAACGTTAATGCATAACCCATTTCCTGAGAACAACCCCATCCCATAATTCTAACCCTATCTCCTAGTCATCACTGTGACACCTAATCCCTAACCCTAATTCTAAACCGCTAACCCTAACCGTAACCCTACCTACAACCCTAACACTGACAGTAACCCTTACTTCTAACCCCAACGCTATGCCTAACAAAAACCCTAACCTTGACCCAAACCTTCACCCTAACCCCTAAGCCTTACCCTAACCCTTAACCCTAATCCTAATCCTAACCATTAAACCTAACCCTAGCTCTTAAAGATAACCCTAAACCTTACCCTCACGACTAGACCTAACCCTGACACTAACCTAACACCTAACCCTAACCAGAACCCCTAAAGCTCACCCTGAACCCTATCCCTAACCCTAGCAGTAAACTTTAACCCTAATCCTAAGCTCAACCCGGAACCCTAATCCTATCCTTTTACCCTAAAAGTAACCCCTAAACCTAACCCCTATACCTCACCCTAACTCTAACCCCAATCCTAATTCTAACCATACCCCTTCATAAAACCCTAACTCCTAACCGCTAACCCTAACACTTACCAAAAACCCTAATCACTAATCCCTAACCCTAACGCTTAACCTTTACCCTAACCGTTAACCCTCACCCTAAATCTTAACACTGACGCTAACCTTAACCTTTAACTCTAAGCCTAACCCTTATCCCTACAGGAAGGAAGACCTTTAATGCTAATGGGATTCCTTATCCCTAACCCTAACACTACAGCTAAAAATAACCCTAACCTTGGATCCTTAAACCTAACCCCTAACACTTACTTTAACCCCAAACCCTAACCCTAATCCTAAGCATTAAACCTAACCCTATCTCTTAACCCTAACGCTAGCCCTTACCCTAACGCCTAGATCTAACCCTAAATCTAACCTACCGCCTAAACCTAACCTTAAGCCCTAATGCTAACACTAACCCTGAACCCTAAACCTACCCGTAAGCCTTAACACTAACCCTATCCGTGAACCTTAAGCCTGACCCTAACCATTACCCGCACTCAAGCATTTAACCCTGACCCTAACCCTAATCCTTAATGCTAACCCTAACACTAAACCCTAACCCTAAGCCCAACACTTAACCCTAATCCTATCCCTTAAACCTAGCCCTAACCCTAATGCTACCCCCTAAACGTAACCCTAACCGTGACCAGTAAAACTAACCCTAACCTCTAACACAAACCATAGCACATAATTCTAACCCTAAAACTAACCCTAACCGTAACCCTAAACCCTAACTCTTAACCTTAACCCTAAGCGTTAACTCTAACGCTAACCTTTAATCCTAACCCTAATCCTAATCTTCAACCCTAAACCTAACACTTAACCCTAACCCTGTACCAAACCCTAACCCCTCATCTTAACCGTAACCGTAAACCTCAACCCTAAACCAAAGTGTAACCGTTAAACCTAAGAGTAACCTTTAACCCTAACCCTAATCCCTAACCCTAAGCCCCCACCCTAACACTAAACTTCATCCTTAACCCTAACCAGAATCCTAACCCTAAATCTAATTCTCAGACTTCTTGCTTTCTTAGAGTTTAGAAAGCCTGCAATCCTGCCATGCCATGCGTGAAAGGAGGCTCTACCACTGTGTCCTGCATGAAACCCACGGGCCCATCCCAGAGTATGATAGAGTGGGTTCCCGGGTACAATCCCAGCCCCCTAAACTCCCCCCGCCCGCCTAATGCAGACAGGGCCCGTGCGCTAAGCATAAACAATACCTTTCACAGATAACCCTAACCCTGAACATAACACCCAACCCTGTTCCTATTTCTCCCCTTAACACGTAAACCTCACCGTGCGCCTAACTTTAACCTCTTATCCTAACGTTAATGCATAACCCATTTCCTGATAACAACCCCTATCCCATAATTCTAACCCTATCTCCTAGTCATCACTGTGACACCTAATCCCTAACCCTAATTCTAAACCGCTTACTCTAACCGCAACCCTACCTACAACCCTAAGACTGAGAGTAACCCTTACTTCTAACCCCAACGCTATGCCTAACAAAAACCCTAACCCTTGACCCTAACCCTTCACCCTAACCCCTAAGCCTTACCCTAACCCTTAACCCTAATCCTAATCCTAACCATTAAACCTAACCCTAGGTCTTAAAGCTAACCCTAAACCTTACCCTCATGACTAGACCTAACCCTGACACTAACCTGACACCTAACCCTAACCAGAACCCCTAAAGCTAACCCTGAACCCTATCCCTAACCCTAGCAGTAAACTTTAACCCTAAACCTAAGCGCAACCCGTAACCCTAATCCTATCCTTTTACCCTAAAACTAACCCCTAAACCTAACCCCTATAGCTCACCGTAACTATAACCCCAATCCTAATTCTAACCATACCCCTTCATGAAACACTAACTCCTAACCGCTAACCCTAACACTAACCAAAAACCCTAATCACTAATCCCTAACCCTAACGCTTAACCTTTACCCTAACCATTAACCCTCACCCTAAATCTTAACACTGACCCTAACCTTAACCTTTAACTCTAAGCCTAACCGTTAACCCTACAGGAAGGAAGACCCTTAATGCTAATGGGATCCCTTATCCCTAACCCTAACACTACAGCTAAAAATAACCCTAACCTTTGATCCTTAAACCTAACCCCTAACACTTACTTTAACCCCAAACCCTAACCCTAATCCTAAGCATTAAACCTAACCCTATCTCTTAACCCTAATGCTAGCCCTTACCCTCACGCCTAGGTCTAACCCTAAATCTAACCTACCGCCTAATCCTAACCTTAAGCACTAATGCTAACACTAACCCTGAACCCTAAACCTACCTGTAACCCTTAACACTAACCCTATCCGTGAAACTTAACCCTGACCCTAACCATTAGCCGCCCCCAAGCATTTAACCCTGATCCTAACCCTAATCCTTAATGCTAACCCTAACACTAAACCCTAACCCTAAGCCCAACACTTATCCCTAATCCTATCCCTTAACCCTAACCCTAACCCTAATGCTACCCCCTAAACGTAACCCTAACCGTGACGAGTAAACCTAACCCTAACCTCTAACACAAACCATAGCACAAAACTCTAACCCTAATACTAACCCTAACCCTAACCCTAAACCCTAACTCTTTTTTTTTTTTTTATTTTTTTTGCAAGTTAAAAACAATAGTTTCATATTTTTTTCCTCCACCCCCCCTTTCCCGAGTCAGCACCTTCAAGTGTTACCACTCCCCAAACGGTGCGCAATGCACTCATTGTGTAGGCATACCCCCATCCCCTCCCCCACCCCCCACCTCAGTCTGATGTCCAATTGGTGTCGTTCCCAGGTTTGTATTTAGGTGATGATCAAGGAAACCAATTTTCTGGTGAGTACATGTGATGCTTGTTTTTCCATTCTTGGGATACTTCTCTTAATATAATGGGTTCCAACTCTCTCCAGGAGAACCATAGAGATGTTGTATCTTCATCATTCCTTATAGCTGAGTAGTATTCCATGGTATACATATACCACAGTTTACTAATCCAATCATGTATTGATGGGCATTTGGGTTGTTTCCACATCTTTGCTATTGTGAATTGTGCTGCTATAAACATTTGGGTACACGTGCCTTTGTTACAGAATGACCTTTTTTCCTTTGGGTATATGCCCAGTAATGGGATTGCTGGGTCAAATGGCAGGTCTACTTGAATCTGTTTAAGATATCTCCATATTGCTTTCCACAGAGGTTGCACTAGTTTGCAGTCCCACCAGCAGTGTATTAGTGTTCCTGTCTTTCCACACCCACGCCAACATGTGTTGTTTTGGGTTTTTTTGATAAAGGCCATTCTCACTGGGGTTAAGTGATATCTCATTGTGGTTTTGATTTGCATTTCCCTGATGATTAGAGATGTTGAACACTTTTTCATATGTTTGTTAGCCATTTTTATATCTTCTTTTGAAAAATTTCTATTCATGTCCTTTGCCCACTTTTTGATAGGGTTGCTTGATTTTTTCTTGCTGATTTTCCTGAGTTCTAAATAGATTCTTGTTATCAGTCCTTTATCTGATGTGTAGTATGCAAAAATTTTTTCCCATTCTGTAGGTGGTCTGTTTATTCTCTGGACTGTTTCTTTGGCTGTGCAGAAGCTTTTTAATTTAATCATGTCCCATTCATTTATTTTTGTTGCTGCTGTGATTGCCTTGGGGGTCTTCTTCATAAATTCTTTGCCTAGGCCAATGTCTGTAAGAGTCTTTCCTACATTTTCTTCTAGAATTCTGATTGTATCACGCCTAAGGTTTAAGTCTGTTATCCACCGTGATTTGATTTTTGTGAGAGGTGAAAGCTGTGGGTCCTGTTTCAGTCTTCTACAAGTGGCTAACCAATTCTCCCAGCACCATTTGTTGAATAGGGATTCTTGTCCCCAGAGTATATTCTTTCCCGCTTGTCGAAAATTAGGTGACTATATGAGGATGGTTCTATATTTGGATTTTCTGTTGTGTTCCACTGGTCTGTGTCCCTGCACTTGTGCCAATACCAGGCTGTTTTAAGAACCACGGCCTTGTAGTATAGTTTGAGGTCTGGCAAATTAATACCTCCCATTTTGTTTTTGTTGCTTAAAATTGCTTTTGCTATACGGGGTCTTCTTTGATTCCATACAAAGTGTATAATTATTTTCTCTATGTCTGTAAAGAATGATGTTGGTAATTTAATAGGGATTGCATTGAATCTGTAGATCACTTTTGGTAGTATAGACATTTTAACAATGTTGATTCTTCCGATCCACGAGCATGGTATATTTGTCCATCTATTTGCAAGTTCTGCTATTTCTTTTCTCAGTGTTTCATAGTTTTCCTTATAGAGGTCCTTTACCTCTTTAGTTAGATATATACCTAGATATTTTATTTTCTTTGTTGCTATTTTGAAGGGTATTGAGTCTTTAATTTGGTTTTCCGATTGACTGTTATTGGCATATATCAATGCCTCTGATTTGTGTATATTAATTTTGTAGCCTGAGACTTTGCTGTATTCGTTAATCAATTCCAGGAGTCTCTTGGTTGAATCCTGGGGGTTTTCCAGATATAACATCATATCATCAGCAAAAAGTGAGAGTTTGATCTCTTCCTTCCCTATTTGGACTCCCTTGATTCTGCTCTCTTGCCTGATAGCTCTCGCAAGGACTTCCAATACTATGTTGAAAAGTAATGGAGACAATGGGCAGCCCTGTCTGGTTCCAGTTCTAAGTGGGAGTGCTTTCAGTTTTTCCCCATTCAGTATGATGTTGGCTGTGGGTTTGTCATATATGGCTTGTATCATTTTTAGGTAGGTTCCATCAATGCCTATTTTGTTAAGCGTTTTTATCATAAAAGGGTGTTGAATTTTGTCAAATGCTTTTTCTGCATCTAATGAGAGTATCATATGGTTTTTGTTTTTGCTTCTATTTATGTGGTGAATTACATTTATAGATTTACGTATGTTGAACCACCCCTGCATCTCGGGGATGAAGCCCACTTGGTCGTGGTGGATTACTTTTTTGATAAGTACTTGGATTCGATTTGCTAGTATTTTATTGAAAATTTTTGCATCTATATTCATGAGGGAAATTGGTCTGTAGTTCTCTATTTTTGTTGTGTCCTTTCCAGGTTTTGGTATTAATGTTATATTGGCTTGGTAGAACGTGTTAGGGAGAACTCCATCCTTCTCAATACTGGAGAATAGTTTATGTAGGATGGGCACCAGTTCTTCTTTGTATGTATGGTAAAATTCAGGTGTGAACCCATCTGGACCAGGGCTTTTCTTTTTGGGAAGGTTTTTTATTGCTGTTTCGATTTCAGTTCTTGATATTGGTCTGTTCAGGTACTCTATTTCTTCCTGGTTGAGCCTGGGAAGACTATGTGTTTCTAAAAATCTGTCCATTTCCTCCACATTCTCCAGTTTGTGTGCATAAAGATTTTTGTAGAATTCATAGGTGATATCTTGTATCTCTGTAGCATCGGTTGTGATTTCTCCTTTCATGTTCCTAATGGAGGTTATTAGAGATTTTACTTTTGTGCTCTTGGTTAGTCTAGCCAGAGGTGTGTCTATTTTGTTTATCTTTTCAAAGAACCAACTTTTTGTTTTATTAATTTCCCTTATAGTTTCTTTGTTGTCCTTTTCATTTAGTTCTGATTTGATCTTAGTAATTTCTCGCCTTCTGCTGGGTTTGGGATCGTTCTGTTCTTCTTTCTCCAGCTCTTTGAGTCTATTCGTTAGGTTGTCTATTTGCATGTTTTCTGTCTTTTTGATATAGGCATTTATGGATATGAATTTTCCTCTCAGGACTGCTTTAGCTGCATCCCATAGATTTTGATAAGTTGTATCTCCATTGTCATTTAATTCAAAGAAATTTTTGATTTCCATCTTGATTTCTTCTTTTATAGAATAATTATTCAGGAGAAGGTTATTTAGCTTCCATGACTTTGAGTAAGGGTGAGGGTTTCTGTTTGTGATCATTGTTACTTTTATTCCGCTGTGATCTGAGAAGATGCATGGTATAATTTCTATTTTTTTGAATTTTTGAAGACATGATTTATGTCCTAGGACATGGTCAATCTTAGAGAATGTCCCGTGAGCTGATGAGAAGAATGTATATTCTGTGGACTTTGGGTAGAATGTCCTATAGATGTCAGCCATGCCCATTTGTTCTAGCATTCTATTGAGGTCCATTATGTCTTTGTTTATTTTCTGTTTAGAGGATCTGTCCTGTACTGTCAGTGGGGTGTTAAAGTCTCCAGCTATTACAGTATTGTTATCTATCATTTGGTTGAGATCTAGTAGGGTTTGCTTTATGAATCTAGGTGCACCTAGGTTGGGTGCATATATATTGAGTATAGTCATGGCTTCTTGATGAATTGTGCCTTTAATCAGTATGTAGTAGCCATCTTTGTCTTTTATTATTTTTGTTGGTTTGAAGGCTAAGTTATTGGAAATTAAGATTGCCACACCAGCTTTCTTTTGGTTACCATTTGCTTGAAATATCGATTTCCATCCTTTTATTTTCAGTCTAAATGCATCTTTGCAGGTTAGGTGAGTTTCTTGAAGACAGCAGATACTTGGATTGTATTTTTTTATCCATTGGGCCAGTCTATGTCTCTTGAGCGGGGAGTTCAAGCCATTCACATTTATTGAGAAAACTGATAAGTGAGACAGTTTTTTGTTCAGCTTGCTGGGTAGAACTTCATTGTGATGTTTTCTCTCCTGGGCCAGTGTGGTATCTGGAATTTGATCTTTAGCTCTTGAGTAGTTTTACATTCGTGGATCTTTCTTGTGCTGATCCGTGTATAATTCTCTTTTGAGTACTTCTTGGAGGGCTGGTCTTGTCTTGGTGAATTCCCTCAACCTTTGTTTATCTGAGAATGTCTTGATTTCTCCTTCGTATAGAAAACTTAGCTTAGCTGGGTACAAGATTCTAGGCTGGGCATTATTCTGTTTCAGAAGCGTGAAAATGGGGCCCCAACCTCTTCTTGCTTGTAAGGTTTCAGCTGAGAAATCTGGCGTAATTCTGATGGGTTTTCCTTTGTAAGTTACTTGTTTCTTTCTCCTTACAGCTCGGAGAAGGGACTCTTTAGTGGATATTTTGGTCAGCCTGATGACTACGTGGCGTGGTGTTTTCCTATTTGCTATGAATCTCCCAGGGGTCCTTTGAGCTTCTTGAATCTGTATGTCTAGAGTATTGGCAAGGCCTGGAAAATTTTCCTCGATTATGTCTTCAAATAGCTTGTCCAACCCTTGCTTGTTATCTTCTTCACCCTCAGGAATGCCAATAACTCTCAAGTTAGGTTTCTTCACATAATCCCACATTTCTTGAAGACTCAGATCATTTCTCTTACTTTTTCGATCTATCTCTGTGACTGACTTATTTAGTTGGAAGGAGTTATCTTCAATTTCTGAGATTCTTTCCTCTGTTTGATCTACCCTGCTCTTGAGACTTTCCACAGTGTTTTGTAGCTCTCTGAGTGAATTCTTCACTTCTAGGAGTTCAGTTTGGTTTTTCTTCAATATTTCAATTTCTTTAGTGAATTTTTCCTCCAAATCCTGTATTTTTTTTTGTGTTTTCCTTGTGTTGTTTATCCATTGATTCTTGTATATTATTCAGCTTGTTTATAATCCATAATTGGAATTCTTCCTGTGACATGTTGGTGTTTTGAGTCTGGTTTGTGTCAAATGGTTGGGAGCTGGTATTTCTCTTTGGGGATGAGCTTTCCATTTGATTCTTTTTGCTCCCCGTGTTTTTTCGCTGGGCCCTTCCCATCTAGATTTGTCGTTGGATCTTTACTTATAGGTTTAGTCTGGTTAACAGGACTCTTTGTGCTCTATTCTTAGGCTGTGAAACAGTCTAGGTATGTTGCTTCTTTTGGCAAGAGGGGGAGTTGCTGTAGCTCCCACGGGCAAAAGTCTGTCTTGGCCCAATGTCCCCAGGGATCAGGTTCCGCACTCTCGCTTCTGGAGAAGTATTCAGTGTTTACACTTGGGCAGGGATCCTATATAAGGTCCGTGGACCAGGGGAGAGGGCCGTCCAGGGAGCCTCTTGGTACCCTATTGCTCCGCAGTGACTTGGCTGTGGGCTCTATAGTGGCAATTGCGTGCCCGCAGATCTCCGGCCCTGGGGGTGACTACTCAGGATCCGGTATGTACCAGAGCCAGGGACCTGGCCCGTTCCGAAGCTCACCGTGGGTCCCCAGTTTGAAGGCGAGAAGAGAGGAGAAAGAGAAGAGAAAAGAAAAAAAAAAGAAAAAAAAGAAAAAAGAAAAGGAAAGAAAGCAAAGAAAGAGGAGAAAACGAAAGAGAAAAGAAAAAAAAGAAGAAAAAGAAAGAAAGAAAAAGAAAAAAAGAAAAAAAAAAAAAAAGAAAAACGCAAAAAGCCAAACCAAAAAACACCAAAAACGCCAACAAAAATGAACAAAAACAAACTACATAGCACTTCACCACACCGCAAGGCAGAAAGATACACAAATCTGAAGTATATAATTCAGCGACTCAATGTTTTTTTTTGTTTGTTTGTTTGTTTTACGCCTTAGCACAGCTCCGCCCCTTCACTTCCGCTCGGCTGGGTCCGGAGCGGCCATTAGATGTTTTTGTTTTTACGCCTTAGCACAGCTCCGCCCCTTCACGCCCGCCCGGCTGGGTCCCGGGCGGTTTCGCAGTGGATTTCAAGATGACGTCTGCGCGCCCGCACAGCTCCGAGGGTGGTGGGGATCCAACCTCCGCGCTCAAAAAGGCGCGGCAGCCAGAGGCCCAGAGGGCAAAGGTGCCCGCCGAGGCTGTCCGCCACCAGAAAAAAAAAGAAAAAGAATAGAAAAGGAAAGAAAAAAAAAAGAAAAAACCCCCAAAAAACAAAAACAAACACAAACACAAACAAACAAAACCCAGAAGAAATTTACCAAGAATAAAATATACAGTTCGGCGAGCCTATTCTTCTTGTTCGTGTTTTTTTTTTTTTTTTTTTTTTTTGCCTTAGCGCAGCTCTGCCCCTTCACCCCGAGTGCGGCCCCGGCATATCCCGTACTCCTGGCGTTGGTTCAGAGACCAGCGGAGGGCGCCGGGCAGAGAGAGCCGCTCGGCACTTTATGGCTCCTGAGCGGTTTCGCCCTCGCTTTCAAGATGGCGCCTGCAGAGCTCCGGGGCTGGAGGAGACTGGCTCCTCGGCAGGCAGAGACCACCACTGCCCGGGGGCTGGCGAGCAAGGATGCGCACCAGGGGGTCACCGGCTGGAGAACCGCCGAAAAAGGCAGCACGGGCAGAAAGAGCCGCTGGGCACTTTTTGGCTCCCGAGCGGTTTTGCCTTCGCTTTTAAGATGGCGCCTGCCGAGCTCCGGGGCTGGAGGGGGCCGGCTCCCCGGCAGGCGGAGACCGCCACTGCCCAGGGGCTGGCGAGCAAGGACGCGCACCGGGGGGTCACCGGCTGGAGAACCGCCGGAAAAGGCAGCACGGGCAGAAAGAGCCGCTGGGCACTTTTTGGCTCCCGAGCGGTTTTGCCTTCGCTTTCAAGATGGCGCCTGCCGAGCTCCGGGGCTGGAGGGGACCGGGTCCCCGGCAGGCAGAGACCGCCACTGCCCAGGGGCTGGCCAGCAAGGACACGCACCGGGGGTGACCGGCTGGAGAACCGCCGAAAAAGGCAGCACCGGCAGAAAGAGCCGCTGGGCACTTTTTGGCTCCCGAGCCGTTTCGCTCTCGCTTTCAAGATGGCGCCTGCCAAGCTCCGGGGCTGGAGGGGACCGGCTCCCCGGCAGGCAGAGACCGCCACTGCCCAGGGGCTGGCCAGCAAGGACACGCACCGGGGGTGACCGGCTGGAGAACTGCCGAAAAAGGCAGCACGGGGTACAACGCTATTTGCTGTTCGGGAGTCTTTTGTGTTTTTCTGCCCTGGGGCAGATCCGTCCCTCCTCGCCAAGCGCTGTCTCAGCTGAGATCCCCCAGGTTCTAAGGTAATTTCTCAAAAAAGCCTCCTGTCTGCAATGCGCCACGTATCCCTCAGTGATTCTGCGCTGGCCTGGGTCAGGGCTCTATTCAATTGGGAGCGGCGGTCAATGAGGAGGACAAGCCGCTTTCCCGAGAGGCTGCACCCGCCCCGGCTGGGGGCGGGTGTATCCGACCCGCGCTCCGCTGGCTAGTGTCTGTCCCGCGTTCCCAATTTTCGTTCACCTCAGACCTCACTCGCTCTGTTTGTCCCACGCTGATTCTCCGTGGATTCACACTGCTGTTCCTGTGTGGGAGCGGTCTTCTAGCGTTGTGGCAGGTCCGGATCGATGCCTTCCTTCCCGGGAGCGCAGATTCAGGCCGTCACCACCACTCCGCCATCTTTGATTCTGAACCCTATCTCTTAACCTTAACCCTAAGCGTTAACTCTCATGCTAACCTTTAATCCTAACCCCAATCCTAATCTTCAACCCTAAACCTAACACTTAACCCTAACCCTGTACCAAATCCTAACCCCTCATCTTAACCCTAACCGTAAACCTCAACCCTAAACCAAAGTGTAACAGTTAAACCTAAGAGTAACCTTTAACCCTAACCCTATTCCCTAACCCTAAGCCCTCACCCTAACACTAAACTTCATCCTTAACCCTAAACAGAATCCTAACCCTAAATCTAATTCTCAGACTTTCTTGCTTCCTTAGAGTTTAGAAAGCCTGCAATCCTCCCATGCCATGCGTGAAAGGAGGCTCTACCACTGTGTCCTGCATGAAACCCACGGGCCCATACCCAGAGTATGATAGAGAGGGTTCCCGGGTACAATCCCAGCCCCCTAAATTCCCCCCACCCTCCTAATGCAGACAGGGCCCATGCGCTAAGCATAAACAATACCTTTAACAGATAACCCTAACCCTGAACATAACACCCAACCCTGTTCCTATTTCTCCCCTTAACACGTAAACCTCACCGTGTGCCTAACTTTAACCTCTTATCCTAACGTTAATGCATAACCCATTTCCTGAGAACAACCCCTATCCCATAATTCTAACCCTATTTCCTTGTCATCACTGTGACACCTAATCCCTAACCCTAATTCTAAACCGCTAACCCTAACCGTAACCCTACCTACAACCCTAACACTGACAGTAACCCTTACTTCTAACCCCAACGCTATGCCTAACAAAAACCCTAACCCTTGACCCTAACCCTTCAGCCTAACCCCTAAGCCTTACCCTAACCCTTAACCCTAATCCTAACCCTAACCCTAACCCTAACTCTAAAATTTACCCTCACGACTAGACCTAACCCTGACACTAACCTAACACCTAACCCTAACCAGAACCCCTAAAGCTAACCCTGAACCCTATCCCTAACCCCAGCAGTAAACTTTAACCCTAAACTTAAGCCCAACCCGTAACACTAATCCTATCCTTTTACCCTAAAACTAACCCCTAAACCTAACCCCTATACCTCACCCTAACTTTAACCCCAATCCTAATTCTAACCATACCCCTTCATAAAACACTAACTCCTAACCGCTAACCCTAACACTAACCAAAAACCCTAATCACTAATCCCTAACCCTAACGCTTAACCTTTACCCTGACCGTTAACCCTCACCCTAAATCTTAACACTGACCCTAACCTTAACCTTTAACTCTAAGCCTAACACTTAACCCTACAGAAAGGAAGACCCTTAATGCTAATGGGATCCCTTATCCCTAACCCTAACACTACAGCTAAAAAGAACCCTAACCTTTGATCCTTAAACATAACCCCTAACACTTACTTTAACCCCAAACCCTAACCCTAATCCTAAGCATTAAACCTAACCCTATCTCTTAACCCTAAGGCTAGCCCTTACCCTAAGGCCTAGATCTAACCCTAAATCTAACCTACCGCCTAATCCTAACCTTAAGCACTAATGCTAACACTAACCCTGAACCCTAAAACTACCCATAACCCTTAACACTAACCCTATCCGTGAACCTTCACCCTGACCCTAACCATTACACGCACCCAAGCATTTAACCCTGACCCTAACCCTAATCCTTAATGCTAAACCTAACACTAAACCCTAACCCTAAGCCCAACACTTAACCCTAATCCTATCCCTTAACCCTAACCCTAACCCTAATGCTACCCCCTAAACCTAACCCTAAGCGTGACCAGTAAACCTAACCCTAACCTCTAACACAAAACATAGCACAAAACTCTAACCCTAACACTAACCCTAACACTAACCCTAACCCCTAACTCTTAACCTTAATCCGAAGCGTTAACTCTCACGCTAACCTGTAATCCTAACCCTAATCCTAATCTTCAACCCTAAACCTAACACTTAACCCTAACCCTGTACCAAACCCTAACCCCTCATCTTAACCCTAACCGTAAACCTCAACCCTAAACCAAAGTGTAACAGTTAAACCTAAGAGTAACCTTTAACCCTAACCCTATTCCCTAACCCTAAGCCCTCACCCTAACACTAAAATTCTTCCTTTACCCTAACCAGAATCCTAACCCTAAATCTAATTCTCAGACTTCTTGCTTTCTTAGAGTTTAGAAAGCCTGCAATCCTCCCATGCCATGCGTGAAAGGAGGCTCTACCACTGTGTCCTGCATGAAACCCACGGGCCCATACCCAGAGTATGATAGAGTGGGTTCCCGGGTACAATCCCAGCCCCCTAAACTCCCCCCGCCCGCCTAATGCAGACAGGGCCTGTGCGCTAAGCATAAACAATACCTTTAACAGATAACCCTAACCCTGAACATAACACCCAACCCTGTTCCTATTTCTCCCCTTAACACGTAAACCTCACCGTGCGCCTAACTTTAACCTCTTATCCTAACGTTAATGCATAACCCATTTCCTGAGAACAACCCCTATCCCATAATTCTAACCCTATCTCCTAGTCATCACTGTGACACCTAATCCCTAACCCTAATTCTAAACCGCTAACCCTAACCGTAACCCTACCTACAACCCTAAGACTGACAGTAACCCTTACTTCTAACCCCAACGCTATGCCTAACAAAAACCCTCACCCTTGACGCTAACCCTTCACCCTAACCCCTAAGCCTTACCCTAATCCTTAACCCTAATCCTAATCCAAACCATTAAACCTAACCCTAGCTCTTAAAGCTAACCCTAAACCTTACCCTCATGACTAGACCTAACCCTGACACTAACCTGACATCTAACCCTAACCGGAACCCCTAAAGCTAACCCTGAACCCTATCCCTAACCCTAGCAGTAAACTTTAACGCTAAACCTAAGCCCAACCCGTAACCCTAATCCTATCCTTTTACCCTAAAACTAACCCCTAAACCTAACCCCTATAGCTCACCGTAACTATAACCCCAATCCTAATTCTAACCATACCCCTTCATGAAACACTAACTCCTAACCGCTAACCCTAACACTAACCAAAAACCCTAATCACTAATCCCTAACCCAAACGCTTAACCTTTACCCTAACCATTAACCCTCACCCTAAATCTTAACACTGACCCTAACCTTAACTTTTAACTCTAAGCCTAACCCTTAACCCTACAGTAAGGAAGACCCTTAATGCTAATGGGATGCCTTATCCCTAACCCTAACACTACAGCTAAAAATAACCCTAACCTTGGATCCTTAAACCTAACCCCTAACACTTACTTTAACCCCAAACCCTAACCCTAATCCTAAGCATTAAACCTAACCCTATCTCTTAACCCTAATGCTAGCCCTTACCCTCACGCCTAGATCTAACCCTAAATCTAACCTACCGCCTAATCCTAACCTTAAGCACTAATGCTAACTCTAATCCTGAACCCTAAACCTACCTGTAACCCTTAACACTAACCCTATCCGTGAACCTTAACCCTGACCCTAACCATTACCCGCACCCAAGCATTTAACCCTGATCCTAACCCTAATCCTTAATGCTAACCCTAACACTAAAACCTAACCCTAAGCCCAACACTTATCCCTAATCCTATCCCTTAACCCTAACCCTAACCCTAATGCTACCCCCTAAACGTAACCCTAACCGTGACGAGTAAACCTAACCCTAACCTCTAACACAAACCATAGCACAAAACTCTAACCCTAATACTAACCCTAAACCTAACCCTAAACCCTAACTCTTAACCTTAACCCTAAGCGTTAACTCTCACGCTAACCTTTAATCCTAACCCTAATCCTAATCTTCAACCCTAAACCTAACACTTAACCCTAACCCTGTACCAAACCCTAACCCCTCATCTTAACCCTAACCGTAAACCTCAACCCTAAACCAAAGTGTAACAGTTAAACCTAAGAGTAACCTTTAACCCTAACCCTATTCCCTAACCCTAAGCCCTCACCCTAACACTAAACTTCATCCTTTACCCTAACCAGAATCCTAACCCTAAATCTAATTCTCAGACTTTCTTGCTTCCTTAGAGTTTAGAAAGCCTGCAATCCTCCCATGCCAAGCGTGAAAGGAGGCTCTACCACTGTGTCCTGCATGAAACCCACGGGCCCATACCCAGAGTATGATAGAGTGGGTTCCCGGGTACAATCCCAGCCCCCTAAACTCCCCCCACCCGCCTAATGCAGACAGGGCCCGTGCGCTAAGCATAAACAATACCTTTAACAGATAACCCTAACCCTGAACATAACACCCAACCCTGTTCCTATTTCTCCCCTTAACACGTAAACCTCTCCGTGCGCCTAACTTTAACCTCTTATCCTAACGTTAATGCATAACCCATTTCCTGAGAACAACCCCTATCCCATAATTCTAACCCTATCTCCTAGTCATCACTGTGACACCTAATCCCTAACCCTAATTCTAAACCGCTAACCCTAACCGTAACCCTACCTACAACCCTAACACTGACAGTAACCCTGACTTCTAACCCCAACGCTATGCCTAACAAAAACCCTAACCCTTGACCCTAACCCTTCACCCTAACCCCTAAGCCTTACCCTAACCTTTAACCCTAATCCTAATCCTAACCATTAAACCTAACCCTAGCTCTTAAAGATAACCCTAAACCTTACCCTCACGACTAGACCTAACCCTGACACTAACCTAACACCTAACCCTAACCAGAACCCCTAAAGCTAACCCTGAACCCTATCCCTAACCCCAGCAGTAAACTTTAACCCTAAACCTAAGCCCAACCCGTAACCCTAATCCTATCCTTTTACCCTAAAACTAACCCCTAAACCTAACCCCTATACCTCACCCTAACTCTAACCCCAATCCTAATTCTAACCATACCCCTTCATAAAACAGTAACTCCTAACCGCTAACCCTAACACTAACCAAAAACCCTAATCACTAATCCCTAACCCTAACGCTTAACCTTTACCCTGACCATTAACCCTCACCCTAAATCTTAACACTGACCCTAACCTTAACCTTTAACTCTAAGCCTAACCCTTAACCCTACAGAAAGGAAGACCCTTAATGGTAATGGGATCCCTTTTCCCTAACCCTAACACTACAGCTAAAAATAACCCTAACCTTTGATCCTTAAACCTAACCCCTAACACTTACTTTAACCCCAAACCCTAACCCTAATCCTAAGCATTAAACCTAACCCTATCTCTTAACCCTAACGCTAGCCCTTACCCTAACGCCTAGATCTAACCCTAAATCTAACCTACCGCCTAATCCTAACCTTAAGCACTAATGCTAACACTAACCCTGAACCCTAAACCTACCCGTAACCCTTAACACTAACCCTATCCGTGAACCTTAACCCTGACCCTAACCATTACCCGCACCCAAGCATTTAACCCTGACCCTAACCCTAATCCTTAATGCTAACCCTAACACTAAAACCTAACCCTAAGCCCAACACTTATCCCTAATCCTATCCCTTAACCCTAACCCTAACCCTAATGCTACCCCCTAAACCTAACCCTAACCGTGACCAGTAAACCTAACCCTAGCCTCTAACACAAACCATAGCTCAAAACTCTAACCCTAATACTAACCCTAACCCTAACCCTAAACCCTAACTCTTAACCTTAACGCTAAGCGTTAACTCTCACGCTAACCTTTAATCCTAACCCTAATCCTAATCTTCAACCCTAAACCTAACACTTAACCCTAACCCTGTACCAAACCCTAACCCCTCATCTTAACCCTAACCGTAAACCTCAACCCTAAACCAAAGTGTAACCGTTAAACCTAAGAGTAACCTTTAACCCTAACCCTATTCCCTAACCCTAAGCCATCACCCTAACACTAAACTTCATCCTTAACCCTAACCAGAATCCTAACCCTAAATCTAATTCTCAGACTTTCTTGCTTCCTTAGAGTTTAGAAAGCCTGCAATCCTCCCATGCCATGCGTGAAAGGCGGCTCTACCACTGTGTCCTGCATGAAACCCACGGGCCCATAACCAGAGTATGATAGAGTGGGTTCCCGGGTACAATCCCAGCCCCCTAAACTCCCCCCGCCCGCCTAATGCAGACAGGGCCCGTGCGCTAAGCATAAACAATACCTTTAACAGATAACCCTAACCCTGAACATAACACCCAACCCTGTTCCTATTTCTCCCCTTAACACGGAAACCTCACCGTGCGCCTAACTTTAACCTCTTATCCTAACGCTAATGCATAACCCATTTCCTGAGAACAACCCCTATCCCATAATTCTAACCCTATCTCCTAGTCATCACTGTGACACCTAATCCCTAACCCTAATTCTAAACCGCTAACCCTAACCGTAACCCTACCTACAACCCTAACACTGACAGTAACCCTGACTTCTAACCCCAACGCTATGCCTAACAAAAACCCTAACCCTTGACCCTAACCCTTCACCCTAACCCCTAAGCCTTACCCTAACCCTTAACCCTAATCCTAATCCTAACCATTAAACCTAACCCTAGCTCTTAAAGCTAACCCTAAACCTTACCCTCACGACTAGACCTAACCCTGACACTAACCTAACACCTAACCCTAACCAGAACCCCTAAAGCTAACCCTGAACCCTATCCCTAACCCTAGCAGTAAACTTTAACCCTAAACCTAAGCCCAACCCGTAACCCTAATCCTATCATTTTACCCTAAAACTAACGCCTAAACCTAACCCCTATACCTCACCCTAACTCTAACCCCAATCCTAATTCTAACCATACCCCTTCATAAAACATTAACTCCTAACCGCTAACCCTAACAGTAACCAAAAACCCTAATCAATAATCCCTAACCCTAACGCTTAACCTTTACCCTAACCGTTAACCCTCACCCTAAATCTTAACACAGACCCTAACCTTAACCTAATCCTTAATGATAACCCTAACACTAAGACCTAACACTAAGCCCAACACTTAACCCTAATCCTATCCCTTAACCCTAACCCTAACCCTAATGCTAACCCCTAAACGTAACCCTGACCGTCACCAGTAAACCTAACCCTAACCTCTAACACAAACCATAGCACATAACTCTAACCCTAAAACTAACCCTAACCCTAACCGATAACTCATAACCTTAACCCTTGCGTTAACTCTCACGGTAACCTTTAATCCTAACCCTAATCCTAATCTTCAACCCTAAACCTAACACTTAACCCTAACCCTGTACCAAACCCTAACCCCTCATCTTAACCCTAACCGTAAACCTCAACCCTAAACCAAAGTGTAACTGTTAAACCTAAGAGTAACCTTTAACCCTAACCCTAATCCCTAACCCTAAGCCCTCACCCTAACACTAAACTTCATCCTTAACCCTAACCAGAATCCTAACCCTAAATCTAATTCTCAGACTTCTTGCTTTCTTAGAGTTTAGAAAGCCTGCAATCCTCTCATGCCATGCGTGAAAGGAGGCTCTACCACAGTGTCCTGCATGAAACCCACGGGCCCATACCCAGAGTATGATAGAGTGGGTTCCCGGGTACAATCCCAGCCCCCTAAACTCCCCCCGCCCGCCTAATGCAGACAGGGCCCGTGCGCTAAGCATAAACAATACCTTTAACAGATAACCCTAACCCTGAACATAACACCCAACCCTGTTCCTATTTCTCCCTTTAACAAGTAAACCTCACCGTGCGCCTAACTTTAATCTCTTATCCTAACGTTAATGCATAACCCATTTCCTGAGAACAACCCCTATCCCATAATTCTAACCCTATCTCCTAGTCATCACTGTGACACCTAATCCCTAACCCTAATTCTAAACCGCTAACCCTAACCGTAACCCTACCTACAACCCTAACACTGACAGTAACCCTTACTTCTAACCCCAACGCTATGCCTAACAAAAACCCTAACCCTTGACCCTAACCCTTCACCCTAACCCCTAAGCCTTACCCTAACCCTTAACCCTAATCCTAATCCTAACCATTAAACCTAACCCTAGCTCTTAAAGCTAACCCTAAACCTTACCCTCACGACTAGACCTAACCCTGACACTAACTTAACACCTAACCCTAACCAGAACCCCTAAAGCTAACCCTGAACCCTATCCCTAACCCCAGCAGTAAACTTTAACCCTAAACCTAAGCCCAACCCGTAACCCTAATCCTATCCTTTTACCCTAAAACTAACCCCTAAACCTAACCCCTATACCTCACCCTAACTCTAACCCCAATCCTAATTCTAACCATACCCCTTCATAAAACACTAACTCCTAACCGCTAACGCTAACACTAACCAAAAACCCTAATCACTAATCCTTAACCCTAATGCTTAACCTTTACCCTAACCGTTAACCTCACCCTAAATCTTAACACTGACCCTAACCTTAACCTTTAACTCTAAGCCTAACCCTTAACCCTACAGTAAGGAAGACCCCTAATGCTAATGGGATCCCTTATCCCTAACCCTAACACTACAGCTAAAAATAACCCTAACCTTGGATCCTTAAACCTAACCCCTAACACTTACTTTAACCCCAAACCCTAACCCTAATCCTAAGCATTAAACCTAACCCTATCTCTTAACCCTAACACTAGCCCTTACCCTAACGCCTAGATCTAACCCTAAATCTAACCTACCGCCTAATCCTAACCTTAAGCCCTAATGCTAACACGAACCCTGAATCCTAAACCTACCCGTAACCCTTAACACTAACCCTATCCGTGAACCTTAACCCTGACCCTAACCATTACCCGCACCCAAGCATGTAACCCTGATTCTAACACTAATCCTTAATGATAAACCTAACACTAAACCCTAACCCTAAGCCCAACACTTAACCCAAACCTATCCCTTAACCCTTACCCTAACCCTAATGCTGCCCCGTAAACCTAACCCTAACCGTGACCAGTAAACCTAACCCTAACCTCTAACACAAACCATAGCACATAACTCTAACCCTAAAACTAACCCTAACCCTTACCCTAAACCCTAACTCTTAACCTTAAGCCTACGCGTTAACTCTCACGCTAACCTTTAATCCTAACCCTGATCCTAATCTTCAACCCTAAACCTAACACTTAACCCTAACCCTGTACCAAACCCTAACCCCTCATCTTAACCGTAACCGTAACCCTCAACCCTAAACCAAAGTGTAACCGTTAAACCTAAGAGTAACATTTAACCCTAACCCTAATCCCTAACCCTAAGCCCTCACCCTAACACTAAACTTCATCCTTAACCCTAACCAGAATCCTAACCCTAAATCTAATTCTCAGACTTCTTGCTTTCTTATTGTTTAGAAAGCCTGCAATCCTCCCATGCCATGCGTGAAAGGAGGCTCTACCACTGTGTCCTGCATGAAACCCATGGGCCCATAAACAGAGTATGATAGAGTGGGTTCCCGGGTACAATCCCAGCCCCCTACACTCCCCCCGCCCGCCTAATGCAGACAGGGCCCGTGCGCTAAGCATAAACAATACCTTTAACAGATAACCCTAACCCTGAACATAACACCCAACCCTGTTCCTATTTCTCCCCTTAACACGTAAACCTCACCGTGCGCCTAACTTTAACCTCTTATCCTAACGTTAATGCATAACCCATTTCCTGAGAACACCCCCTATCCCAAAATTCTAACCCTATCTCCTAGTCATCACTGTGACACCTAATCCCTAACCCTAATTCTAAACCGCTAACCCTAACCGTAACCCTACCTACAACCCTAACACTGACAGTAACCCTTACTTCTAACCCCAACGCTATGCCTAACAAAAACCCTAACCCTTGACGCTAACCCTTCACCCTAACCCCTAAGCCTTACCCTAACCCTTAACCCTAATCCTAACCCTAACCATTAAACCTAACCCTAGCTCTTAAAGCTAACCCTAAACCTTACCCTCACGACTAGACCTAACCCTGACACTAACCTAACACCTAACCCTAACCAGAACCCCTAAAGCTAACCCTGAACCCTATCCCTAACCCTAGCAGTAAACTTTAACCCTAAACCTAAGCCGACCCCGTAACCCTAATCCTATCCTTTTACCCTAAAACTAACCGCTAAACCTAACCCCTATACCTCACCCTAACTCTAACCCCAATCCTAATTCTAACCATACCCCTTCATAAAACACTAACTCCTAACCACTAACCCTAACACTAACCAAAAACCCTAATCACTAATCCATAACCCTAACACTTAACCTTTACCCTGACCGTTAACCCTAACCCAAATCTTAACACTGACCCTAACCTTAAACTTTAACTCTAAGCCTAACCCTTAACCCTACAGTAAGGAAGACCCTTAATGCTAATGGGATCCCTTATCCCTAACCCTAACATTACAGCTAAAAATAACCCTAACCTTGGATCCTTAAACCTAACCCCTAACACTTACTTTAACCCCAAACCCTAACCCTAATCCTAAGCATTAAACCTAACCCTATCTCTTAACCCTAACGCTAGCCCTTACCCTAACGCCTAGATCTAACCCTAAATCTAACCTACCGCCTAATCCTAACCTTAAGCCCTAATGCTAACTCTAACCCTGAACCCTAAACTACCCCTAACCCTTAACACTAAACCTATCCGTGAACCTTAACCCTGACCCTAACCATTACCCGCACCCAAGCATTTAACCCTGACCCTAACCCTAATCCTTAATGATAATTCTAACACTAAACCCTAACCCTAAGCCCAACACTTAACCCTAATCCTATCCCTTAACCCTAACCCTAACCCTAACCCTAATGCTAACCCCTAAACGTAACCCTGACCGTGACCGGTAAACCTAACCCTAACCTCTAACACAAACCATAGCACATAACTCTAACCCTAAAAGTAACCCTAACACTAACCCTAACCCTAAACCCTAACTCTTAACCTTAACCCTAAGCGTTAACTCTCACGCTAACCTTTAATCCTAACCCTAATCCTAATCTTCAACCCTAAACCTAACACTTAACCCTAACCCTGTACCAAACCCTAACCCCTCATCTTAACCCTAACCGTAAACCTCAACCCGAAACCAAAGTGTAACCGTTAAACCTAAGAGTAACATTTACCCCTAACCCTAATCCCTCACCCTAAGCCCTCACCTTAACACTAAACTTCATCCTTAACCCTAACCAGAATCCTAACCCTAAATCTAATTCTCAGACTTCTTGCTTTCTTAGAGTTTAGAAAGCCTGCCATCCTCCCATGCCATGCGTGAAAGGAGGCTCTACCACTGTGTCCTGCATGAAACCCACGGGCCCATACCCAGAGTATGATAGAGTGGGTTCCCGGGTACAATCCCAGCCCCCTAAACTCCCCCCGCCTGCCTAATGCAGACAGGGCCCGTGCGCTAAGCATAAACAATACCTTTAACAGATAACCCTAACCCTGAACATAACACCCAACCCTGTTCCTATTTCTCCCCTTAACACGTAAACCTCACCGTGCGCCTAACTTTAACCTCTTATCCTAACGTTAATGCATAACCCATTTCCAGAGAACAGCCCCTATCCCATAATTCTAACCCTATCTCCTAGTCATCACTGTGACACCTAATCCCTAACCCTAATTCTAAACCGCTAACCCTAACCGTAACCCTACCTACAACCCTAACACTGACAGTAACCCTTACTTCTAACCCCAACGCTATGTTTAACAAAAACCCTAACCCTTCACCCTAACCCCTAAGCCTTACCCTAACCCTTAACCCTAATCCTAATCCTAACCATTAAACCTAACCCTAGCTCTTAAAGCTACCCCTAAACCTTACCCTCACGACTAGACCTAACCCTGACACTAACCTAACACCTAACGCTAACCACAACCCCTAAAGCTAACCCTGAACCCTATCCCTAACTCCAGCAGTAAACTTTAACCCTAAACCTAAGCCCAACCCGTAACCCTAATCCTATCCTTTTACCCTAAAACTAACCCCTAAACCTAACCCCTATACCTCACCCTAACTCTAACCCCAATCCTAATTCTAACCATACCCCTTCATAAAACACTAACTCCTAACCGCTAACCCTAACACTAACCAAAAACCCTAATCACTAATCCCTAACCCTAACGCTTAACCTTTACCCTAACCGTTAACCCTCACCCTAAATCTTAACACTGACCCTAACCTTAACCTTTAACTCTAAGCCTAAACCTTAACCCTACAGTAAGGAAGACCCTTAATGCTAATGGGATCCCTTATCCCTAACCCTAACACTACAGCTAAAAATAACCCTAACCTTGGATCCTTAAACCTAACCCCTAACAGTTACTTTAACCCCAAACCCTAACCCTAATCCTAAGCATTAAACCTAACCCTATCTCTTAACCCTAACGCTAGCCCTTACCCTAACGCCTAGATCTAACCCTAAATCTATCCTACCGCCTAATCCTAACCTTAAACCCTAATGCTAATACTAACCCTTAACCCTAAACCTACCCGTAACCCATAACACTAACCCTATCCATGAACCTAAACCCTGACCCTAACCATTACCCGCACCCAAGCATTTAACCCTGACCCTAACCCTAATCCTTAATGCTAACCTTAACACTAAACCCTAACCCTAAGCCCAACACTTAACCCTAATCCTATCCCTTAACCCTAAGCCTAACCCTAACCCTAATGGTAACCCCAAAACGTAGCCCTAACCATGACCAGTAAACCTAATCCTAACCTCTAACACAAACCATAGCACATAACTCTAACCCTAAAACTAACCCTAACCCTAACCCTAAACCCTAACTCTTAACCTTAACCCTAAGCGTTAACTCTCACGCTAACCTTTAATCCTAACCCTAATCCTAATCTTCAACCCTAAACCTAACACTTAACCCTAACCCTGTACCAAACCCTAATCCCTAATCTTAACCCTAACGGTAAACCTCAACCCTAAACCAAAGTGTAACCGTTAAACCTAAGAGTAACCTTTAACCCTAACCCTAATCCCTAACCCTAAGACCTCACGCTAACACTAAACTTCATCCTTAACCCTAACCAGAATCCTAACCCTAAATCTAATTCTCAGACTTCTTGCTTTCTTAGAGTTTAGAAAGCCTGCAATCCTCCCATGCCATGCGTGAAAGGAGGCTCTACCACTGTGTCCTGCATGAAACCCACGGGCCCATACCCAGAGTATGATAGAGTGTGTTCCCGGGTACAATCCCAGCCCCCTACACTCCCCCCACCCGCTTAATGCAGACAGGGCCCGTGCGCTAAGCATAAACAATACCTTTAACAGATAACCCTAACCCTGAACATAACACCCAACCCTGTTCCTATTTCTCCCCTTAACACGTAAACCTCACCGTGCGCCTAACTTTAACCTCTTATCATAACGGTAATGCATAACCCATTTCCTGAGAACAACCCCTATACCATATTTCTAACCCTATCTCCTAGTCATCACTGTGACACCTAATCCCTAATCCAAATTCTAAACCGCTAACCCTAACCATAACCCTACCTACAACCCTAACACTGACAGTTATCCTTACTTCTAACCCCAACGCTCTGCCTAACAAAAACCCTAACCCTTGACCCTAACCCTTCACCCTAACCCCGAAGCCTTACCCTAACCCTTAACCCTAATCCTAATCCTAACCATTAAACCTAACTCTAGCTCTTAAAGCTACCCCTAAACCTTACCCTCACGACTAGACCTAACCCTGACACTAACCTAACACCTAACCCTAACCAGAACCCCTAAAGCTAACCCTGAACCCTATCCCTAACCCTAGCAGTAAACTTTAACCCTAAACCTAAGCCCAACCCGTAACACTAATCCTATCCTTTTACCCTAAAACTAACCCCTAAACCTAACCCCTATACCTCACCCCAACTCTAACCCCAATCCTAATTCTAACCATACCCCTTCATAAAACACTAACTCCTAACCGCTAACGCTAACACTAACCAAAAACCCTAATCACTAATCCCTAACCGTAACGCTTAACCTTTACCCTAACCGTTAACCCTCACCCTAAATCTTAACACTGACCCTAACCTCAACCTTTAACTCTAAGCCTAACCCTTAACCCTACAGTAAGGAAGACCCTTAATGCTAATGGGATCCCTTATCCCTAACCCTAACACTACAGCTAAAAATAACCCTAACCTTTTATCCTTAAACCTAACCCCTAACAGTTACTTTAACCCCAAACCCTAATCCTAATCCTAAGCATTCAACCTAACCTATCTCTTAACCCTAACGCTATCCCTTACCCTAACGCCTAGATCTAACCCTAAATCTAACCTACCGCCTAATCCTAACCTTAAGCCCTAATGCTAACTCTAACCCTAAACACTAAACCTACCCGTAACCCTTAACACTAACCCTATCCCTAACCCCCTTACCCTGACTCTGCTAACCCTCACCCTAACCCTCAACCCTGACCCTAACCTTAAACCTTAATCCTAACCATGCGTGAGATGAGCCTCTGCCTTTGTCCTGCGAGACAGTTGATGCCCAACACCCAGGGTACGATGAAGTGGGGACGCAGCCTTGCTCCACACCCACAGTGCCCCATACGTTAGACAGGACCCGTGCCCTAACACACACCGTTAAACGTAAGCCCTAACCCTATCACTAAACCAAACCCTTCGTAAGCCCTTAATCTAACTCCTAATAGTAACGCTAATCCCTGACCCTTACTCTTGCCTCTCATCCTAAACCTAAACCCAACCACTAAACATAATCCTAATCTCTAACCCTAACAGTAATCCTAACCCTGATTCTAACCTAAAACCCTAACCCCTAAACCTAATCCTAGTCCCTAACACCTAACCTTACCTTAAACCGAATTCCAATTCTCAGACTTTTGCAATTCAAAAACTTAAAAAAGCCTACAATCCACAAATGCAGTGTCTGAGATGAGCGTCCGCCCCTATGTCCTGCACGACAGGCAGGCGCCAATGCCCAGGGTACTATGGAGTGGAGTCCTGGGGTCTGTAGGCTTGCTAAACTTCAGTTTGGAAGAATTACTATAGTCATATATAGGGATGCTTACATTTACTTATAGAAAGCAACTATTGGTGTGTGATTTGTAGGCTTGCCTTACTCTAGTTTGGATGAAGAAGCTGAATCATATATAGGAATATTAGCTTTGAGTTAGAGGAAGCATCTATGGGGGGTGCTTTTTTGGCTTGTTAAACTCTGGTTTGGAAGAAGTTCGAGAGTCTTATATAGGAACGATATCATTCTTTCAGAGAAAGCAATTATAGGGAGTTGGTTTGTAGGCTTGCTAAGCTCTAGTTTGGAGGAAGGCGAGAGTCATATATAGGAACGCTTACGTTCACATAAAGCGTCTACGGGGGGACGGATTCTAGGCTTCCTAAACTCTAGCTTGGAAAAAGAGGACAGTTATGTATAGGAACTCTCGGTGGGGGATTTGTAGCATTGCTAAAATCTTAGATTGGAAAAGTTGCGAGAGTCATACATAGGAATGTTAACATTCACTCAATGAAAGCAACTATAAGGGGTGCTTTCCAGGCTGGCTACACTCTAATTTGGAAAAAGTGCGACAGTCATATATAGGAAGGCTTATATTCACTCAGACAAAGCAATTATGTGTAGGTGTATAGTAGGCATGCTAACTCTAGTTTGGAAAATTTCGAGAGCCATGTATAGGAAAGCTTCCAGTAACTTAGAGAAAGCAACGAACAGGGGTGGAGTGTAGGCTTGCTAAACTCTAGTTTGGAGGAAGTGCCATAGTCCTATATAGGAACGCTTAAATTCGTTCAGAGAAAACAGCTGTCGGGGATTGGTTTGTAGACATAACTCAAGTTTGGAAGAAGTGCGAGAGACATATATAGGAATGTTTACATTGACTCAAAGAAAGCAACTATGGGGGAGTGTTATTTTGGCATGCCAGATGCTAGTTAGGAAGAAGTACAAGACTCATATATAGGAACGCTTACATTCACACAGCGAGAGCAACTACGGAGTAGTGTCAGGTAGACATATTAAAGTCTAGCTTGGGAGAAGTTCCAGAGTCCTATATAGGTAAGGTAACAGCCACTTTGAAAAAGCAAGTCTTGGCGGGTTGTTTGTAGGCCTGCAAAACCCTGTTTTAGTTGAAGTGTGAGAATCATATATGAGAACGCTTACATTCACTCAGAGAAAGCAACGATGGGGTTGTTTGTAGGCTTACTAAACTGCAGTTTGGAAGAAGCACGAGAATCACATATAGGAACACATACATTTTGACGCACTGAAAGTAACTATGGGGTGGTGTCTTATAGGCATGCTAAACTCTAGTTTGAACGAAGTTTGAGAATCACATATAAGAAAGCTTAGAGTCACTTAGAGAAAGCAAATCTCTGGGTGTGGAATGTAGGCCTGCTAAACTCTATTTTGGTTTAAGACGGCGTGGTGGTTTGTAGGCATACTAAACTCTAGTTTGGAAGAAGTAGGAGAATGATATATGGGAACGCTTACATTCACGTAGAGAAAGCAATTATGGGGTGGCGTTTTTGTAGCCATGCTAATCTCTAGTTTGGAAGAAGTTAAGGAGTAATATATAGGAAAGGGTACAGTCATAGAAACCAACTCTCGGGGGATGTTTTGTACACCTGCAAAACTCCAGTTTGGAAGTGGGGGAGAGTCATATTGGGGACCGCGTGCATTCACTCAGAGAAATCAACGATGGGATTGTGATTTGTAGGCATAGTCAACTCTAGTTTGGAAGAAGTACGAGAATCGTATATAGGAACGCTTACCTTCATGCAGAGAAAGCAACTATGGAGTGATGTTTGTATGCCTACTAAAATATAGTTTGGAGGAAGTTCGAGAGCCATATCTGGGAAGCTTACAGTCACTTAGAGAAAGCAACTCTCGGGGGTGTTTCGTAGGCCTGCTAAACTCTATTTTCAATGAAGTGTTAGAATAATATATGGGAACTCAGTGAAAGCAACGTTGTGGTTGTGGTTCCTAGGCATACTAACCTGTAATTTGGAAGAAGCAAGAGAATCACATGTAGAACCGCTTACATTCCGGCACCGAATGCAACTATGGGGTGGTGTTTTGTAGGCTTGCAAAACTCTAGTTTGGACGAAGTTTGAGAGTCATATATAGGAAAGTTTACAGTCACGTAGAGAAAGCAACTCTCTGGGTGTGGAATGTAGAGTTATTTTGGTTGAAATAGAGTTATTTTGGTTGAAGTGTGAGAGTCATATATGGGAACGCTTACATTCACTCAGAGAAAACAACGTTTGGGTGGTGGTTTGTAGGGCATACTAAACTGTAGTTTGGAAGAAGTATGAGAGTCCTATATAGGAACACTTACATTCACGCAGAGAAAGCACTTATGGCGTCAGGTTTTGTAGGCATGCTAAACTGCAGTTTGGAAGAAGTTGGAGAACCTTATACAGGAAAGATTACCGTCACCTAGGGAAAGCAACTCTCGGGAGATTTTTTTGTACACATGCTAAACTCTAATTTGGATGAAGTGTGAGAGTCAAACATGGGACCGCTTACATTCCCTCAGAGAAACAACACTGGGGTGGTTTTTGTAGGCATACTAAATAGTTTGGAAGAAGTACAAGAATGATATTTGGGAACGCTTACATTCACACAGAGAAAGCAACTACGGGGTGGTGTTTTGTAAGCATGCTATAGTTTGGAAGAAGTTCTAAACCTGAACAGTCACTTAGAGAAAGCAACTCTTGGTGGGTGATTTTTAGGTCTGCTAAATTGTATTTTGAAAGAAGTACCAGAGTCATATATACTAATGCTTACATTCATGCAAAGAAAAAACCATGGGGTGATGTTTTGTGGGCATGTTAACCTGTAGTTTGGAAGAAGTTGGAGAGTCTTATTTAGGAAAGCTTACAGTCACCTAGAGAAAGCAACTCTCGGGAGAGCCTTTCTTGGCCTGCTAAACTCTACTTTGCATCAATTGTGAGAGTCAAACATGGGAATGCTTTCATTCATTCAGAGAACGCAACGTTTGGGTGGTGGTTTGTAGGCATTCTAAACTGTATTTTGGAGGAAGTACGAGAGTCATGTATATGAACGCTTACATTCAGGCAGAGAAAGCAACTCTGGGGTCGTATTTTGTTGGCATGCTAAACTGTGGTTTGGAAGAAGTTCGAGAATCTTATATAGGAAAGATTAGAGTGACACAGAGAAAACAACTCTCGGAAGTTTATTGGTAGGCCTGCTAAACTCTAACTTGGATGAAATGTGAGAACGCTTGCATTCATTCACTCAGAGAAAGAAACATCGTGATGGTTTGAAGGCATAATAACTGTAGTTAGGAAGAAGTAGGAGAGTCATATATATGAACCGTTACATTCACGCAGAGAACGCAACTGTGGGGTGGCGATGTATGCATGTTAATCTGTAGTTTGGAGGAAGTGCGAGAGTCATATCTGGGGAAAATTACAGTCACTTAGAGAAAGGAACCATCTTGGCCTGGTTTGTAGATCTGCTAAATTCTATTTTGGAAACAGAGTGTGAGTCATATATGGGAACGCTTATGTTCACTCAGAGAAAGCAACCACGGTGTGGTGTTTTGTTGGCATGGTGTAGTTTGAAAGAAGTTGGAGATTCTTATATAGGAAAGTTTACAGTCACCTAGAGAAAGCAACTCACGGGGTGTTGTTTGTAGGCCTGCTAAACTCTAATTTAGATGAAGTGAGAGAGGCATATATATGAACGCTTATATTGATGCAGAGAAAGCAACTATGGGGTGGTGTTTTGTAGGCATGGTAAAATATAATTTGGAAGAAGTTCGAAAACAGACAGTCACTTAGAGAAAGCAACTCTCGGTGGTTGATTTTTCGGTGTGCTAAATTGTATTTTGAAAGAAGTACCAGAGTCATATATACAAACGCTTACATTCATGCAGAGAAAGCAACTGTGGGGTGGTGTTTTCTAGGCGTGCTAAACTCTAGTTTGGACGAAGTTTGAGAATCACATATAAGAAAGCTTAGAGTCGCTAAAGCAAATCTCTGGGTGTGGAATGTAGACGTGCCAAACTCTATTTTGGTTTCAGAGTGAGAGTCATATATGGGAAGGCTTACATTCACTCAGAGAAAGCAACGATGGTGTGGTGGTTTGTAGGCATACTGAACTCTAGTTTGGAAGAAGTAGGAGAATGATATATGGGAACGCTTACATTCATGCAGAGAAAGCAATTATGGGGTGGCTTTTTTGTAGCCATGCAAATCTCTATTTTGCAAGAAGTTAAAGAGTAATATATAGGAAAGCGTACCGTCATTTATAGAAACCAACTTTCGGGGGATGGTTTGTAGGCCTTGAAAACTCTACTTTGGAAGAAGGGGGAGAGTCATATGGGGGACTGGGTACATTCACTCGGAGAAATCAACGATGGGGTTGTGGTTTGTAGGCATACTAAACTCTAGTTTGGAAGAAGTACGAGAATCATATATAGGAACGCTTACATTCATGCAGAGAAAGCAACTATGGAGTGATGTTTGTATGCCTACTAAACGATAGTTTGGAGGATGCTCGAGAGTCATATCTGGAAAGCTTACAGTCATTTAGAGAAAGCAACTCTCTGGGGATGGTTCGTAGGCCTGCTAAACTCTATTTTCAATGAAGTGTTAGAATCATATACAGGAACGCTTACATTCACTCAGAGAAAGCAACGTTGGGGTGGCCGTTTTTGAGCATACTAAACTCTACTTTGGAAGAGGTACGAGAGACATAAATACGAACACTTACATTAACACAGAGAAAGCAAATACGGGGTGCTGTAGTGCAGGCATGCTAAACTATAGATTGGAAGAAGTTCGAAAGCTGACAGTCACTTAGAGAAAGCAACTCTTGGCGGGTGATTTTTAGGTCTGCTAAATTGTATTTTGAAAGACGTACCAGAGTCATATATACAAACGCTTACATTCATGCAGAGACAGAAACTATGGGGTGACGTGTTGTTGGCATGCTAAACTGCAGTTTGAAAGGAGTTCCAGAGCGTTATATAGGATAGCTTACAGTCACCTAGAGAAAACAACACTCGGGACAGCTTTGCAAGCCTCTAAACACTAATTAGCAGCAATTGTGAGAGTCAAATATGGGAACGCTTACATTCACGGAGAGAACACAACGTTTGGGTGGTGGTTTGTAGGCATAATAACTGTAGGTCGGAAGAAGTAGGAGAGTCATATATATGAACAGTTACATTCACGCAGAGAAAGAAACTGTTGGGTGGTGTATGTACGCATGTTAATCTATACTTTGGAGGAAGTTTGAGAGTCATATCTGGGGAAAATTACAGTCACATAGCTAAATCAACCATCGGGGACTGGTTTGTAGGTCTGCTAAATTCTATTTTGGAAAAAGTGATTCATATAAGGGAATTCTTATGTTCACTCAGAGAAAGCAACGATGCTGTGGTGTATTGTTGGCATGCTAAACTTTAGTTTGGAAGAAGTTCGAGAGTTTTACATAGGAAAGCTTACATTCACCTAGAGAAAGCAACTCTCAGGATGTGGTTTATAGGCCTGGTGAACTCTAATTTGGATCAAGTGTGAGAGTCATACATACGAGTTCCAAAATACAGTTTAGTATGCCTACAAACCACCAGCCTAACATTGCTTTCTCTGAGTGGATATAGGCCTTCCGTTATACGAATCTCGGACTGCTTTCAAAATGCAATTTGCCGGACCTACAAAACACCGCCCGAGAGTTGCTTTCTCTCACTATAAGCTTTCCTATATATGACTTTGGAACATAGTTTAGCATGCCAACAAAAGGCCACCCCATAGTTTGCGTGAATGTAAGCGTTCCTATGCATCACGCTCGTACTTCTTCCAAAGTATAGTACACCTACCAACCACCTCCCCAACGTTGCTTTTTCTGAGTGAATGTAAGCATTCTTTTATTCTCGTACTTCCTCCAAACTCCAGTTTAGTGTGACTAAAAATCACCACCGCAACCCTGCTTTCTCTGAGTGAATGTTAGCGTTCCCGTTTATGATTCACACCTCATCCAAAATAGAATTTAGCAGAACTACAAACCGGCCCCCAAGGGTTGCTTTCTCTGTGAGACTGTAAGCTTTCCTATTACTCTTAACTTCTTCGCAACTAGAGATTTGCATGCCTACAAAACACCACCCCATAGTTGCCCTCTCTGCGTGAATGTAAGCACTCATATATATGACTCTGCTACTTCTTCCAAAATACAGTTTAGTATGCTTACAAACAACCACCCAAAAGTTAAGTTCTCTGAGAGAATGTTAGCGTTCCCATGTATGACAGTCACAAATGGTGCAAGGTAGAGTTTAGCAGGCTTACAAACAATCTCTCGAAAGTTGCTTCCTCTAGCGGACTGTAAGCTTTCCTATAAAAGACTGTCGAACTTTTTCGAAACTACATTTCAGCACGCCAACATAACATCACCACATAGTTTTTCTCAGCATAAATGTAACAGATTTTATATATGACTCTGGTACTTCTTTCAAAATACAATTTAGCAGACCTAAAAATCCACTGCCAAGAGTTGCTTTCTCTAAATGACTGTCTGCTTTCGAACTTCTTCCAAACTATATTTTAGCAGGCCTACAAAACACCGCCCCATAGTTGCTTTCTCTGCATCCATATAAGCGTTCATATATATGACTCTAGTACTTCTTCCAAACTGGAGTTAGTATACCTACAAACCGGCACCCCAATTTACCTTTCTCTGAGTGAATGAAGCGTATCCATGTATGCCTGTTTCACTTCATCCAAATTAGAGTTTAGCGGCCTACAAACCACCTCCTGTGAGTTGCTTTCTCTAGGTGACTGTAAACTTTCCTATATAAGACTCTCGAACTTCTTCCAAACTACAGTTTAGCATGCCAACAATACAGCGCCCCATCGTTGATTTCTGTGAGTCAACATAAGCGTTCCCATATATGACTCTCATTCTTTTTCCAAAATAGAATTTAGCAGACCTACACACGAGCCCCCGATGGTTCCTTTCTCTAAATGACTCTAATTTTCCCCAGATATGACTCTCGAACTTCCTCCAAACTACAGATTATGATGATTACATACGCCACCCCACAGTTGCTTCCTCTGCGTGAATGTAACCGTTCATATATGACTCTCCTACTTCTTCGAACTACAGTTGTTATTCCTACAAACCACCACGACAAAGTTCTTTCTCTGAGTGAATGCAAGCATTCTCACACTTCATCCAAATTACAGTTTAGCAGACCTACCAACAAACTACAGAGAGTTGTTTTCTCTGTGTCACTGTAATCTTTCCTATATAAGGCTCTCGAACTTCTTCCAAACCACAGTTTAGCATGCCAACAAAATACGATCACAGAGTTGCTTTCTCTGCGTGAATGTAAGCATTCGTATATATGACTCTCCTACTTCCTCCAAAATACAGTTTAGAATGCTTACAAACCACCATCCAAACGTTGCGTTCTCTGAGTGAATGTAAGCGGTCCCATGTTTGACTCTCACAATTGATGCAAATTAGAGTTTAGCACGCTTAGAAACAATCTGCCGAGAGTTACTTTCTCTAGGTGACTGTAAGCTTTCTTATATAAGACTCGCGAACTTCTTCCAAACTACAGTTTAGCATGCCAACGAAACACTGCCCCATCGTTGATTTCTCTGAGTGAACATAAGCGTTCCCACATATGACTTTCACTCTTCTTCCAAAATAGAATTTAGCAGATCTACAAAACGGCCCCCGATAGTTGCTTTCTCTAAGTGACTGCAATTTTCCCCAGATATGACTCTCGAACTTCCTCCAAAGTATAGATTAACATGCGTACATACACCACCCAACAGTTTCTTTCTCTGCGTGAATGTAACCGTTCATATATATGACTCTCCTACTTCTTCCGACCTACAGTTATTATGCCTACAAACCACCACCCAAACGTTGTGTTCTCTCCGTGAATGTAAGCGTTCCCATGTTTGACTCTCACAATTGCTGCTAATTAGTGTTTAGAGGCTTGCAAAGCTGTCCCGAGTGTTGTTTTCTCTAGGTGACTGTAAGCTATCCTATATAACACTCTGGAACTCCTTTCAAACTGCAGTTTAGCATGCCAAAAACACATCACCCCATAGTTTCTTTCTCTGCATGAATGTAAGCGTTTGTATATGACTCTGGTACGTCTTTCAAAATACAATTTAGCAGACCTAAAAATCACCCGCCAAGAGTTGCTTTCTCTAAGTGACTGTCAGCTTTCGAACTTCTTCCAATCTATAGTTTAGCATGCCTGCACTACAGCACCCCGTATTTGCTTTCTCTGTGTTAATGTAAGTGTTCGTATTTATGTCTCTCGTACCTCTTCCAAAGTAGAGTTTAGTATGCCCAAAAACGGCCACCCCAATGTTGCTTTCTCTGAGTGAATGTAAGCGTTCCTGCATATGATTATTACACTTCATTGAAAATAGAGTTTAGCAGGCCTACGAACCATCCCCAGAGAGTTGCTTTCTCTAAATGACTGTAAGCTTTCCAGATATGACTCTCGAACATCCTCCAAACTGTAGTTTCGTAGGCATACAAACATCACTCCATAGTTGCTTTCTCTACATGAATGAAAGCGTCCCTATATATGATTCTCGTACTTCTTCCAAACTAGAGTTTAGTATGCCTACAAACCACAACCCCATCGTTGATTTCTCCGAGTGAATGTACCCAGTCCCCCATATGACTCTCCCCCTTCTTCCAAAGTAGAGTTTTGCAGGCCTACAAACCATCCCCCGAAAGTTGGTTTCTATAAATGACGGTACGCTTTCCTATATATTACTCTTTAACTTCTTGCAAAATAGAGATTTGCATGGCTACAAAAAAGCCACCCCATAATTGCTTTCTCTGCATGAATGTAAGCGTTCCCATATATCATTCTCCTACTTCTTCCAAACTAGAGTTCAGTATGCCTACAAACCACCACACCATCGTTGCTTTCTCTGAGTGAATGTAAGCCTTCCCATATATGACTCTCACTCCGAAACCAAAATAGAGTTTAGCACGCCTACATTCCACACCCAGAGATTTGCTTTAAGTGACTCTAAGCTTTCTTATATGTGATTCTCAAACTTCGTCCAAACTAGAGTTTAGCACGCCTAGAAAACACCACCCCACAGTTCCTTTCTCTGCATGAATGTACGCGTTTGAATATATGACACTGGTACTTCTTTCAAAATACAATTTAGCAGACCTAAAAATCCACCGCCAAGAGTTGCTTTCTCTAAATGACTGTCTGCTTTCGAACTTCTTCCAAACTATATTTTAGCATGCCAACAAAATACGACCCCAGAGTTGCTTTCTCTGCCTGAATGTAAGCGTTCATATACATGACTCTCGTACTTCCTCCAAAATACAGTTTAGAATGCCTACAAACCACCACCCAAACGTTGCGTTCTCTGAATGAATGAAAGCATTCCCATGTTTGACTCTCACAATTGATGCAAAGTAGAGTTTAGCAGGCCAAGAAAGGCTCTCCCGAGAGTTGCTTTCTCTAGGTGACTGTAAGCTTTCCTAAATAAGACTCTCCAACTTCTTCCAAACTACAGGTTAACATGCCCACAAAACATCACCCCATGGTTTTTTCTTTGCATGAATGTAAGCATTAGTATATATGACTCTGGTACTTCTTTCAAAATACAATTTAGCAGACCTAAAAATCACCCACCAAGAGTTGCTTTCTCTAAGTGACTGTTCAGGTTTAGAACTTCTTCCAAACTATAGCATGCTTACAAAACACCACCCCGTAGTTGCTTTCTCTGTGTGAATGTAAGCGTTCCCAAATATCATTCTCGTACTTCTTCCAAACTATTTAGTATGCCTACAAAAACCACCCCAGTGTTGTTTCTCTGAGGGAATGTAAGCGGTCCCATGTTTGACTCTCACACTTCATCCAAATTAGAGTTTAGCATGTGTACAAAAAAATCTCCCGAGAGTTGCTTTCCCTAGGTGACGGTAATCTTTCCTGTATAAGGTTCTCCAACTTCTTCCAAACTTCAGTTTAGCATGCCTACAAAACCTGACGCCATAAGTGCTTTCTCTGCGTGAATGTAAGTGTTCCTATATAGGACTCTCGTACTTCTTCCAAACTACAGTTTAGTATGCCCTACAAAACACCACCCAAACGTTGTTTTCTCTGAGTGAATGTAAGCGTTCCCATATATGACTCTCACACTTCAACCAAAATAACTCTATTTCAACCAAAATAACTCTACATTCCACACCCAGAGAGTTGCTTTCTCTACGTGACTGTAAACTTTCCTATATATGACTCTCAAACTTCATCCAAACTAGAGTTTTGCAAGCCTACAAAACACCACCCCATAGTTGCATTCGGTGCCGGAATGTAAGCGGTTCTACATGTGATTCTCTTGCTTCTTCCAAATTACAGGTTAGTATGCCTAGGAACCACAACCACAACGTTGCTTTCACTGAGTTCCCATATATTATTCTAACACTTCATTGAAAATAGAGTTTAGCAGGCCTACGAAACACCCCCGAGAGTTGCTTTCTCTAAGTGACTGTAAGCTTCCCAGATATGGCTCTCGAACTTCCTCCAAACTATATTTTAGTAGGCATACAAACATCACTCCATAGTTGCTTTCTCTGCATGAAGGTAAGCGTTCCTATATACGATTCTCGTACTTCTTCCAAACTAGAGTTGACTATGCCTACAAATCACAATCCCATCGTTGATTTCTCTGAGTGAATGCACGCGGTCCCCAATATGACTCTCCCCCACTTCCAAACTGGAGTTTTGCAGGTGTACAAAACATCCCCCGAGAGTTGGTTTCTATGACTGTACCCTTTCCTATATATTACTCCTTAACTTCTTCCAAACTAGAGATTAGCATGGCTACAAAAACGCCACCCCATAATTGCTTTCTCTACGTGAATGTAAGCGTTCCCATATATCATTCTCCTACTTCTTCCAAACTAGAGTTTAGTATGCCTACAAACCACCACGCCGTCTTAAACCAAAATAGAGTTTAGCAGGCCTACATTCCACACCCAGAGATTTGCTTTCTCTAAGTGACTCTAAGCTTTCTTATATGTGATTCTCAAACTTCGTCCAAACTAGAGTTTAGCATGCCTATAAGACACCACCCCATAGTTACTTTCAGTGCGTCAAAATGT
The DNA here is from genome assembly GCF_041146395.1 of Eulemur rufifrons. Classification (NCBI taxonomy): domain Eukaryota; kingdom Metazoa; phylum Chordata; class Mammalia; order Primates; family Lemuridae; genus Eulemur; species Eulemur rufifrons. Next base: position 375,773 of record NW_027182813.1, read on the forward strand.
ATGTGTTCCTATATGTGATTCTCGTGCTTCTTCCAAACTGCAGTTTAGTAAGCCTACAAACAACCCCATCGTTGCTTTCTCTGAGTGAATGCAAGCGTTCTCATATATGATTCTCACACTTCAACTAAAACAGGGTTTTGCAGGCCTACAAACAACCCGCCAAGACTTGCTTTTTCAAAGTGGCTGTTACCTTTCCTATATAGGACTCTGGAACTTCTCCCAAGCTAGACTTTAACATGTCTATCTGACACTACTCCGTAGTTGCTCTCGCTGTGTGAATGTAAGCGTTCCTATATATGAGTCTTGTACCTCTTCTTAACTAGCATCTGGCATGCCAAAATAACACTCCTCCATAGTTGCTTTCTTTGAGTCAATGTAAACATTCCTATATATGTCTCTCGCACTTCTTCCAAACCAGAGTTAAGTCTACCAACCAATCCCCGACAGCTGATTTCTCTGAACGAATTTAAGCGTTCCTATATATGACTATGGCACTTCCTCCAAACTAGAGTTTAGCAAGCCTACACTCCACCCCTGTTCGTTGCTTTCTCTAAATTACTGGAAGCTTTCCTATACATGGCTCTCGAAATTTTCCAAACTAGAGTTAGCATGCCTACTATACACCTACACATAATTGCTTTGTCTGAGTGAATATAAGCCTTCCTATATATGACTGTCGCACTTTTTCCAAATTAGAGTGTAGCCAGCCTGGAAAGCACCCCTTATAGTTGCTTTCATTGAGTGAATGTTAACATTCCTATGTATGACTCTCGCAACTTTTCCAATCTAAGATTTTAGCAATGTTACAAATCCCCCGCCGAGAGTTCCTATACATAACTGTCCTCTTTTTCCAAGCTAGAGTTTAGGAAGCCTAGAAACCGTCCCCCCGTAGACGCTTTATGTGAACGTAAGCGTTCCTATATATGACTCTCGCCTTCCTCCAAACTAGAGCTTAGCAAGCCTACAAACCAACTCCCTATAATTGCTTTCTCTGAATGAATGATATCGTTCCTACATAAGACTCTCCAACTTCTTCCAAACCAGAGTTTAACAAGCCAAAAAAGCACCCCCCATAGATGCTTCCTCTAACTCAAAGCTAATATTCCTATATATGATTCAGCTTCTTCATCCAAACTAGAGTAAGGCAAGCCTACAAATCACACACCAATAGTTGCTTTCTATAAGTAAATGTAAGCGTCCTTATATATGACTATAGCAATTCTTCCAAACTGGAGTTTAGCAAGCCTACAGACCCCAGGACTCCACTCCATAGTACCCTGGGCATTGGCGCCTGCCTGTCATGCAGGACATAGGGGCGGACGCTCATCTCAGACACGGCATTGGTGGATTGTAGGCTTTTTTAAGTTTTTGAATTGAAGAACTCTGAGAATTGGAATTCGGTTTAGGGTAAGGTTAGGTGTTAGGGACTAGGATTAGGTTTAGGGGTTAGGGTTTTAGGTTAGAATTAAGATTAGGATTACTGTTAGGGTTAGAGAATAGGATTATGTTTAGTGGTTGGGTTTAGGTTTAGGGTGAGAGGCAAGAGTAAGGGTCAGGGATTAGGGTTACTGTTAGGAGTTAGATTTAGGGCTTACTAAGGTTTTGGTTTAGTGATAGGGTTAGGGCTTACGTTTAACGGTGTGTGTTAGGGCACGGGCCCCATCTAATGTACGGGGCACTGTGGGTGTGGAGCAAGGCTGCGTCCCCACTTCATCTTACCCTGGGTGTTGGGCTTCAACTGTCACGCAGGAAAAAGGCAGAGGCTCATCAAACGCATGGTTAGGATTAAGGTTTAAGGTTAGGGTCCGGGTTGAGGGTTAGGGTGAGGGTTAACAGTTAGAGTTAGGGTAAGGGGGTTAGGGATAGGGTTAGGGTTAAGGGTCAGGTGTATACTTCAGGTTTAAGGTTAGCATTAGAGGTTAGGGTTAGTGTAACTGTAGGTCAGTGTTGGGGTTAGATCTCTAGGTATTAGGGTAAAGGTTAGGGTTAGGGTTAAGAGTTAGGGTTAAGTTTAATGGTTAAGGATTGGGATTAGGGTTGAGGGTTAGGGTTAAGATTATGGGTAATGACTAAGGATCAAAGGTTAGGGTTATTTTTAGGCATAGGGTTAGGGTAAGGGGTTAGGGTTAGTGTTAGTGTTGTTGGTAGGGTTAAGGTTAGGGTTGGCATTTCAGAATTAGGGATTAGGTGTTATGGTTATAGCTAGGAGTTAGGGTTAGAATTACACTATAGGGCTTGTTCTCAGGGTGTGATGCATTAACGTTAGGATAAGGGGTTAAAGTTAAGGTTACGATGAGGTTTACGTGTTAAGGTGAGCAGTAGGATCAGGGTTAGGTGTTATGTTCTTGGTTAGGGTTATGGGTGAGGGGTAGGGTTTATCCTTAGGGCACGGGCCCTGTATGCACTAGGAGGCGAAGTTAGGGGTCTGTGATGGTCGCTGGGAACCCACTCTATCGTACGCAGTGTATGGGCCTCTGGGTTTCATGCAGGACACTGTGGCAGAGCCGGCTTTCATGCATGGCTTAGTAGGATTGTAGGCTTTAAAACTCTGAGAAAGCAAGAAGTCTGAGAATTAGATTTCGGGTTAGGATTACGGCACGGTTTAGGGATGAAGATTAGTGGTTAGGGTGAGGGCTTAGGGTTAGGGGTTAGGGTTAGGCTTAGGGTTGCTGGTAGGGTGAAGGTTAGGGTTGACGTTTTAGAATTAGGGATGATTTGTTACGGTTATGACTATGGTTTAGGATTAGAATTACGGGATAGGGCTTCTTCTCAAGGTTTTATGCATTCACGTTAAGTTAAGGAGCTAAGTTAGGGTTACAGGGAGGTTTATGTTTTAAGGTGAGCAATAGGATCAGGGTTAGGTGTTATGTTCAGGGAGAGGGTTATCTGTTTGGGGTAGTGTTTATACTTAGCGTACGGGCCCTGTCTGCACTGGGCGGGGGGCGGGGGTTAGGGGGATGGGATTGTCCCCGGGAACCCACTCTATCGTACGCTGGGTATGGGCTCCTGGGTTTCATGCAGGACACAGTGGCAGAGCCCCCTTTTACTCATGGCATGGGAGGATTGTAGGCTTTCTAAACTCTGAGAAAGCAAGAACTCTGAGAATTAGATTTAGGGGTAGGATTCTGGTAATGTTTAGGGATGAAGATTAGTGTCAGGGTGGGGTCTTGGGTTAGGGGTTGGGGTTAAAGGTTAGTGTTAAGTTTAACAGTTACAGTTAGGTTTACGGTTAAGTCTCAGGGATAGGGTTAAGGTTTGGGTTTAGCGTTTGGCACAGGGTTAGGCTTCAGTGTTAGCTTCATGGTTAAAGATTAGGAGTAGGGTTAGTGTGAGGGTTAAGGGTAAGGGTCAAGATTAAGGGTTCAGGATGGGGTTAGGCTTAGGTTTAGGGTTAGGGGTTAGGGTTAGGCTTAGGGTCAAGGGTTAGGATTAAGGTTAACTGTTGGGCTTAGGGTTGGGGTTTAGTGTTAATTTTATCGTTAAGGATTAGGGTTAGGGTCAGGGTTAAATGTTTTGGTGCGGGTAATGGTTAGGGTCAGATTTAAGGTTTATGGATAGGGTTAGTGTTAAGGGTTTACGGGTAGGTTTAGGGTTCAGGGTTAGAGTTAGCATTAGGGCTTAAGGTTAGGATTAGGTGGTAGGTTAGATTTAGGGTTAGATCTAGGCGTTAGAGTAAGGGTTAAGAGATAGGGTTAGGTTTAATGCTTAGGATTAGGGTTAGGGTTTCGGGTTAAAGCAAGTGTTAGGGGTTAGGTTTAAGGATCAAAGGTTAGTGTTATTTTTAGCTGTAGTGTTAGGGTTAGGGATAAGGGATAAGGTTGGCGTAAGGGTTTTCCTTACTGTTAGGGTTAAGGGTGAGGCTTAGATTAAAGGTTAAGGTTAGGGTCAGCGTTAAGGGTTAGGGTGAGGGTTAACGGTTACGGTAAAGGTTAAACGTTAGTGTTAGGGATTAGCGATTAGGGTTTTTGGTAAGTGTTAGGGTTAGGAGTTAGTGTTTTATGAAGGGGTATGTTTAGAATTAGGATTGGGGTTAGTGTTAGGGTTAGGTTTCGGGGTTAGGTTTAGGGTAAAAGGATAGGATTAGGGTTAAGGGTTGGGCTCAGGTTTAGGGTTAAAGTTTAGTGTTAGGGTTAATGTTTAGTGTTATGGTCCAGTTTAAGTGTTAGGGTGAGGGTTAACAGTTAGGATTAGGCTTAGAGGTTGGGGATATAGTGAGGGTTCAGTGTTAGGGTTAGGTTTAGGGTTCAGGGTTAAGGTTAGCTGTAGGGGTTATGGTTAGGGTTAGGTGTTAGGTTAGTGTCAGGGTTAGGTCTAGTCGTGAGGGTAAGGTTTAGGGTTAGCTTTAAGAGCTAGGGTTAGGTTTAATGGATAGGATTAGGATTAGGGTTAAGGGTTAGGGTAAGGCTTAGGGGTTAGCGTGAAGGGTTAAGGGTTTTTGTTAGGCATAGCGTTGGGGTTAGAAGTAAGGGTTTCTGTCAGTGTTAGGGTTGTAGGCAGGGTTACGGTTAGAGTTAGCGGTTTAGAATTAGGGTTAGGGATTAGGTGTTACAGTGATGACTAGGAGATAGGATTAGAATTATGGGATAGGGGTTGTTCTCAGGGAATGGTTTATGCACTAACGTTAGGATAAGAGGTTAAAGTTAGGCTCACGGTGAGGTTTCCATGTTAAGGGGAGAAATAGGAACAGGGTTAGGTGTTATGTTCAGGGTGAGGGATATCTGTTACAGGTATTGTTTATGCTTAGCGCACGGGCCCTGTCTGCCTTAAGCGGGGGTGGGGGGAGGTTAGGGGGCTTGGATTGTCACCAGGATCCCACTGTATCGTACTCTGGGTATGGGCCCATGGGTTTGATGCAGGACACAGTGGTAGAGCCTCCTTTCACGCATGGCATGGGAGGATTGCAGGCTTTCTAAACTCTAAGAAAGCAAGAAGTCTGAGAATTAGATTTAGGGTTAGGATTATGGTTAGGGTTAAGGATGAAGTTTAGTGTTAGGGTGAGGGCTTAGGGTTAGGGATTAGGGTTAGGGTTAAAGGTTACTCTTAGGTTTCACGGTTACAGTTCGGTTTAGGGTTGAGGTTTACGGTTAGGGTTAAGATGAGGGGTTAGGTTTTGGTATAGGGTTAGGGTTAGGTACAGGGTTAGGGTTAAGTGTGAGGTTTAGGGTTGAAGATTAGGATTAGGGTTAGGATTAAAGGTTAGCGTGAGAGTTAAAGGTTAGGTTAAGGTTAAGAGTTAGGGTTAGGGTTTAGGTTTAGGGTTAAGGGTTAGGGTTAGTTTTAGGGTTCGAGTTATGTGTTAGGGTTTGTGTTAGAGGTTAGGGTTAGGTTTACTGTCCACGGTTAGGGTTACGTTTAGGGGTTAGCATTAGGGTTAAGGATTAGGTCTAGGGTAAGGGTTTAGAGTTAGTGTTGGGCTTTAGGCTCGGGGCTTAGGTTCAGGGTCAGGGGTTAGGGTTGGTCGTATGGCTTAGATTTATCGGTCAGTTTAAGGGCACAGGACCTGGTTAATCTACGGTGAGAGGGGTGCGGTCGGAGTCATCACGAAAGCACAACATCATTCCCTGGGCCCTGGGACAAGACCTACATGAAGCACTCAGGTGGAGCCTCATCTCACACATGGCATGGCTGTATTGTAGGCTTGCTTCACTCGGGAATGGAAGTAGTGTGAGAATTAGGGTTAGGGTTGGGGTTAGGGGTTTCGAGTTAGGGGTTAGGTTTGGAGTCAGGGTTAGGTGCTAGGGATTAGTGGTTAGGGTTAGAGTTAGTGTTACGGGTTAGGTGTTAAGTCTGGTTTAGGGGGCCAGGGTAAGGTTTAGGTTTGGAGTTAGCGTTAGGGTTATGCGTTAGGGTTAAGGGATAGGGTTAGGGTTAAGGGTTAGGCTTAGGATTAGGGTTCAGGTTTAGGGTTACGGTCAGGGTTAAGGGTTAGGGTGAGGGTTAACAGTTAGGGTTAGGGTTAGGGGTTTAGGGATAGGATTAGGGTTAAGGGTTAGGTTTATGGTTCAGGTTTAAGGTTAACATTGGGGGGTTAGGGTTAGTGTTAACTGTAAGTCAGTGTTAGGGTTAGATCTCTAGGCATTAAGGTAAAGGTTAGGTTTAGGGTTGTGTTAGGGTTATGTTTAATGGTTAGGCTTGGGATTAGGGTTAAAGGTTAGGGTTAAGGTTGGGGTTATGACTAAGGATCAACGGTTAGGGTTATTTTTATGCGTAGGTTTAGGGTAAGGTCTTAGGGTTAGTGTTAGTGTTGTTGGTAGTGTTAAGGTTAAGGTTGGCGTTTCAGAATTAGGGATCAGGTGTTATGGTTATGGCTAGGTGTTAGCGTTAGAATTACACTATAGTGCTTGTTCTCAGGGTGTCATGGATTAACGTTAATATAAGGTGTTAAAGTTAGGGTTATGGTGAGCTTTACCTCTTAAGGTGAGTAGTATGATCAGGGTTAGGTGTTATGTTCTGGGTTAGGCTTATGGGTGAGGGGTAGGGTTTATGCTTACGGCACGGGCCCTGTATGCACTAGGAGGCAAAGATAGGGGCCTGTGATGGTCGCTGGTAACCTACTCTATCGTATGCAGTGTATGGCCTCTGGTTTCCTGCAGGACACTGTGGCAGAGCGGGCTTTCATGCATGGCTTAGTAGGATTGTAGGCTTTCAAAACTCTGAGAAAGCAAGAAGTCTGAGAATTAGATTTCGGGTTAGGATTACGGCACGGTTTAGGGATGAAGATTAGTGGTTAGGGTGAGGGCTTGGGGTTAGGGGTTAGGGATAGGGTTAAGGTTGATGGTAGGTTGAAGTTTAGGGTTGGCACTTTAGAATATGGATGAGATGTTATGGTTATGGCTAGGGGTTAGGTTTAGAATTATGGGATAGGGCTTCTTCTTTGGGTGCTATGCATTAACGTTAAGATAAGGGGATAAATTATGGTTATGGTTAGGTTTATGTTTTAAGGTGAGTAACAGGATCAGGGTTAGGTTTTATGTTTGGAATTAGGGTTATCTGTTAGGGATAGTGTTTTTGCTTAGCGCACGGGCCCTGTCTTCACCAGGAGGGGGTGGTTAGGGACTAGGATTGCCACTGGGACCCGCTCTATCATGCACTAGTTATGGGCCCCCGGGTTTCTTGCAGGACACAGTGGCAGAGCCTCCTTTTACTCATGACATGGGAGAATTGTAGGCTTTCTAAACTCTGAGAAAGCAAGAAGTCTGAGAATTAGATTTAGGGGTAGGTTTAAGGTAATGTTTAGGGATGAAGGTTAGTGTTAGGGTGCGTTCTTAAGGTCAGTGGTTAGGGTTAAAGGTTAGTGTTAGGTTTAACAGTTACAGTCAGGTTTATGGTTATGTTTTAGGGTTAGGGTTAAGGTTAAGGTTTAGCGTTTGGTACTGTGTTAGGCTTAAGTTTTAGCTTTAGGGTTAAAGATTAGGATTAGGGTTAGGGTTAAGGGCTAGTGTGAGGGTTAATGGTAAGGATCAAGACTAAGGGCTAGGGTTTTTGTTAGTGTTAGGAATAAGTCTTCGTGTAGGCTTTAGGGTTAGCGTTAAGTGTTATGGTTAGGGTTAGGTTTAGGGTTCATGGTTAGTGTTATGTTTAGGGGTTAGTGTTAGGGTTAGGGCTTAGGTTTAGGGTAAGGTTTTAGAGTTCGTGTTCAGCGTTACGGTCGGAGCTTATGTTTACGGTTAGGGGTTAGTGTTAGTGTTAGGGCTGAGATTTAGCTGTTAGTTTAAGGGCACAGGACCTGTTTTATCTACGGTGAGAAGGGTGCTGTCGGAGTCTCCATGAAAGCACAAAATCGTTCCCTGATCCTTGGGAAAGGACCTACATGCAGGACTCAGGTGGAGCCTCATCTCACGCATAGTATAGCTGTATTGTAGGCTTGCTTCACTCTGAGAATGGAAGTAGTGTGAGAATCAGGGTTAGGGTTTGGGTTAGGGGTTTGGAGTTTGGGATTATGGTTCGAGTCAGGGTTAGGTCCTAGGGATTAGGAGTTAGGGTTAGTGTTAGGGATAGGGGTTAGTTGTTGGGTTTGGGTTAGGGTGCTAGGGTTAGGTTTAGGGTTGGGGTTAATATTAGGGTTAGCGTTTAGGGTTAAAGGATAGGATTATGGTTAAGGGTTTGGCTTAGGGGTAGGGTTAAGGGTTAGTGTTAAGGTTTAGGGTTAAGGTCAGGGTTACGTGTTAGGGTGAGGGTTAACAGTTAGGGTTATGGTTAGGGTCTTAGGGGTAGGGTTAGGGTTAGAGTTAGGGGTTAGGATTAAGGGTGAAGTGTTAGGGTTATTTTTAGGCATAGTTTTAAAGTTAGGGGCTAGGGTAATGTTTGGTTTGATGGTAGGTTTAAGGTTAGGGTTAGCGGTTTAGAATTCGCATTAGGGATTAGGTGTTATGGTTATGGCTTGGAGTTAGGGTTAGAATTCAGAGATAGGAGTTGTTCTCAGGGTAAGTGTTATGCATTAACGTTATGATAAGGGGTTAAATTTAGGGTTATGGTGAGATTTACATTTTAAGGTGAGCAATGGGATCAGGGTCAGGTGTTATGTTCAGGGTTATGGTTAGGGGTGAGGGGTAGGGTTTATGATTACGACTCGGGCCCTGTCTGCACTAGGCAGGGGGGGAGGGGTTTGGGGTTGCGATTGTCATCGGGAACCCACTCTAGTGTATGCTGAGTATGGGCACTGGGGTTTCCGGCAGGACACAGTGGTAGAGCCTCCTTTTATTCATGGCATGGGAGGATTGTAGGCTTTCTAACGCTGAGAAAGCAAGAAGTCTGATAATTAGATTTAGGGTTAGGATTATAGTTAGGGTTAGGAATGAGGTTAGTGCTAGGGTGAGGGATTAGGGCTAAGGATTATGGGTAGAGTTAAGGTTAAATGTTAGAGTTAGGTTTAACGGTTACAGTTAGGTTTAGGGTTACGTTTTAGGGTGAGGGTTATGGTTAGGGGTTAGGGTTTGGTACAGGGTTAGGGTTAAGTGTTAGGTTTAGGGTTAAAGATTAGAATTCGGATTAGGGTTGACGGTTAGTGTGAGTGTTAACGGTTAGGTTTGTGTTTAAGTGTTAGGGTTAGGGTTTAGGGCTAGTGTTAAGCGTTCGTGTTAGATTTAGGGTTAGAGTAAAGTGTTATGGTTAGGGTTATGGGTTAGCATTAGGGTTAAAGGTTAAGGGTTAGGTTTATTTTCAGGCACAGGGTTAGGATTAGGTGTTAGGGTTAGTGTTACCGTTAAGGTTTTTTGTAGGCTTAAGGTTAGGTTTAGCAGTTTAGAATTAGGGTTAGGGATTAGGTGTAATGGTTATGGTAAGGAGTTAGGGTTAGAATTATGGCATAGGGGTTGGTCTCAGGGTCAGTTTTATGCTTAAAGTTAGGGTAAGCGGTTAAAGTTAGTGTTATGGTGAGCTTTACATGTTAAGGTGAGCAATAGTCAGGGTTAGGTTTTATGTTCAGGGTTATGGTTATGGGTTGGGGCAGTGTTTATGCTTAGGGCACAGGCCCTGTCTTCACTAGGTGGGGGGGGGGTTCGGAGGCTGGGATTGTCACCAGGAACCCACTCTATCGTATGCTGGGTATGGGCCTCTGGGTTTCATGCAGGGCACAGTGGCAGAGCCTCCTTTCATGCATGGCATGGGAGGATTGTAGGCTTTCTAAACTCTGAGAAAGCAAGAAGTCTGAGAATTAGATTTAGGGTTAGGATTACGGTTAGGGTTAGGGATGAAGTTTAGTGTTAGGGAGAGGGCTTAGTGTTAGGGATTAGGGTTTGGTACAGGGTTAGGGTTAAGTGTTCGGCTTAGGGGTACAGATTAGGATTAGTGTTAGGTTTAAGGGTTAGCTGAGGGTTAACGGTTAGGGTTAAGGTGAAGGGTTAGGGTTAGGGTTTAGGGTTAGGATTAGGGGTTCGTGTTAGGTTTAGGGTTACACTTAAGTGTTAGGGTTTAGGTTCAGATTTAGGGTTCATGGTTAGGGTTATGTTTAGGGGTTAGGTTTAGGGGTTAGGTTTGGTGTAAGGGTATAGTGTTAGTGAAGGGAGTTTGGGTCAGGGTTTCTGTTTAGGGTAGGGATTAGTGTTAGTGTTAGGACTTAGATTTAGCGATTAGTTTAAGGTCAGAGGACCTGTTTAATCTATGGTGAGAATGGTGTGGAATGGGTCGCTGAGACACCACAGCATTGTACCCTGGGCCTTGGGCTCAGACCTACATGCAGGAATCAGGGGGAGCCTGTTCTCATGCATGGCATGGTTGTATTATAGGCTTGGTTAACTCTTAGAATGGAAGAAGTGTGAGAATTAGGGTTATGGTTAGGGTTAGTTATTTGGGTTTAGGAGAGAGTGTTCAAATGAGGGTTAGGGGTTAGGCATTAGGGGTTAGGGTTAGTGTTAGGGTTAGGGGTTGGGGTGAGGGTTGGGTTAGGGGCTAGGGTTAGGTTTAGGGTTGGGGTTAGTGTTAGCATTCGAGTTAGGGATTAGAGTTAGGGTTAAGGGATAGGATTACAGTTAAGAGTTTGGCTTAGGGTTCAGGTTAAGGGTTAGGGTTATGGTTAAAGATTAGTGTTAGTTTAAACAGTTACAGTTAGGTTTAGGGTTAAATTTTAGGGTGAGGGCTTTTTAAACTCTGAGAGAGGAAGACGTCTGAGATTAAGATTTAGGGTTAGGATTATGGTTAGGATTAGGGATGACGATTAGTGTTAGGGTGAGGGCTTAGGGTTAAGGGTTAGGGTTAGAGTTAGGGTTAAGGTTAGTGTTAGTTTTAACGGTTAAAGTTAGGTTTAGGGTTAAGGTTTATTGTCAGGGTTAAGGTCAGGGGTTAGGGTTTCATACAGGGTAAGAGTTAAGTGTTAGGTTTAGGGTTAAAGATTAGCATTATGGTTAGTGTTAAAGGTTAGTGTGAGGGTAAAAGTTTAGGGTGAAGTTTAAGGGCTAGGGTTAGGGGTTAGTGTTAGGGTTAAGGGGTCTTGTTAGGTTTAGGGTTACAGTTAAGTGTTATGGTTAGTGTTAGGGGTTACGGTTAGGCTTAGGGTTCATGGTTAGTGTAACATTTAGGGTTTAGGGCTAGGGTTAAATGATAGTGTTAGAGTTAAGGCTTAGGCTTTGGGTAAAGGTTTAGGGATAGGTTTACGGGTTAGGGTTAGTGTCAGGGTTAAATGTTAGGGTGAGAGTTAACAGTTACGGTTAGGGTTATTGGTTAGGGGTTGTGTTTATGCTTAGGGCACGTGCCTTGTCTGCACTAGGCGGAGAGGTTAGGGGGCTAGCATATTCGCCGGGAAATCACTCTATCGTATGCTGGGTATTGGCCCCTGGGTTTCATGCTGGACACAGTGGCAGGGCCTCCTTTCACACATGGCATGGGAGGATTATAGGCTTTCTAAACTCTGAGAAAGAAAAAGTCTGAGAATTAGATTTAGGGTTAGGATTATGGTTAGAATTAGGGATGAAGTTTAGTGTTAAGGTGATGCCTTAGGGTTAGGGGTTAGGTTTAGGGTCAGAGTTAAAGGTTAGTGTTAGGTTTAACAGTTACAGTTAGGTGTAGCGTTAAGGTTTAGTGTTAGGGTTCAGTTTAGGGGATAGGTTTTGGTACAGGTTAAGGTTTAAGTGTTAAGTTTAGAGTTAAAGATTACAATTAGGGTTAGGTTTAAGGGTAAGTGTGAGGATTAACGGTTAGGGTTAAGCATGAGGGTTAGGGATTAGGTTTAGTGTTAAGGGTTTATGTTAGTTTAGGGTTAGAGTTAAGTGTTATGGTTAGGGTTAGGGGTTAGGGTTAGATATAGGGTGCATGGTTAGGGTTACGTTTAGGGGTTAGGGTTACGGGTTAGGTTTAGGGTGAGTGTTTGGTGTTAGTGTTGGGCATTAGGATAAGGGCTTAGGTTTAGGGTTAGCGTTTAGGTTTAGTGTTAGGGCTTAGATTTAGCGGTTAGTTTAAGGGCACAGGACCTGTTTAATCTATGGTGAGAAGGGTGCAGAATTGGTCCCCTTGACACCACACCATCGTACCTGGGCCTTGGGCCCAGACCTACATGCAGGACTCAGGCGGAGCCTCTTCTCACTCATGGCATGGCTCTATTGTAGGCTTGGTGAACTCTGAAAATGGAGGAAATGTGAGAATTAGTGTTATGGTTATGGTTAATTGTTTGGGGTTAGGGGTTAGGGTTCGAGTGTGGTTCAGGGGTTAGAAATTAGGAGTTAGTGTTAGTGTTAGGGTTAGGGGTTAGGGGTTAGTGTTGGTTTAGGGGCTAGGGTTAGATTCAGAGTTAGGGTTAGTGTTAGGGTTAGGGTTAGGGATTATGGTTAGGGTTAGGAATTAGGGTTAGGGTTAGGCTTAAGGGATAGGATTAGGGTAAAGGATTAAGGCTTAGGGTTAGCATTAGGGATTAGGGTTAGGGTTAAGTGTTAGGGTTTTGGTCTGATTTAAGGGTTAGGGTGAGCGTTAACAGTTAGGGTTAAGGTTAATTGTTAGGATTGGGGGTTAGGCTTAAGGATTCGTATTAGGGTTAGGGTATAAGGGTGAGACTTAAGTCTTATGGTTAGGGACAGGGCTTTTGGTTAGGGATAAGGGTTAGGATTTAGGGTTACTTTTAGGCATAGGGTAGGATTAGGGGTGAGGGTTAGGGTTAGGGTTAGGGTTGTTGGTAGTGTTAAGGTTAGGGTTAGCAGTTTAGAATTAGGGTTAGAGATTAGGTTTTATGGTTATGGCTAAGATTTAGGGTTAGAATTATGGGATAGGCGTTGTTCTCAGTGTAAGTGTTATGCATTAACTTTAGGAGATGCGGTTAAAGTTAGGGTTACAGTGTGGTCTACATGATAAGGTGAGCAGTAGGATCAGGGTTAGGTGTTACGTTCAAGGTTAGGGTTATATGTTAGGCGTACTTTTTATGCTTAGGGCACGGGCCCTGTCTGCACTAGGCGGGAGGATTAGGGGTCTAGGATTGTGGCTGAGAACTTTCTCTATCTTACACTGGGTATGGGTCCCTGGGTTTCATGCAGGACACAGTGGCAGAGCCTCTTTTCACGCATGGCATGGGAGGATTGTAGGCTTTCTAAACTCTGAGAAAGCAAGAAGTCTGAGAATTAGATTTAGGGATAGGATTATGGTTAGTGTTAAGGATAAAGTTTAGCATTAGGGTGAGGGCTTAGGGTTAGGGGTTAGAGTTACGGTCAGGGTTAAAGGTTAGTGTTAGGTTTAATGGTTACAGTTAGCTTTAGGGTCAAGTGTTAGGGTTAAGGTTAAGGTTAGGGGTTAGGTTTTGGTACAGGGTAAGGGTTAACTGTTAGGTTTAGGGTTAAAGATTACGATTAGGGTTAGGTTTAAGGGTTAGTGTGAGAGTTAACGGTTAGGGTTAAGGTTAAGTGTTAGGGTTAGTGGTTAAGTTTAGGTTTAAGTGTTCGTGTTAGGTTTAGGGTTAGAGTTAAGTGTTATGGTTAGGGTTTGGGGTTAGGGTTAGGTTTAGGGTTCATCGTTAGGGTTACGTTTAGGCATTAGGGTTATGGGTAAGGATTAGGGTAAGGGTTTAATGTTAGTGTTGGGCGTTAGGGTCAGGGCTTAAGTTTAGGGTTAAGGGTTAGTGTTAGAGTTAGCGTTAGGGCTTAGATTTAGAGGTTATTTTAAGGGCACAGGACCTGTGTAATCTATGGTGAGAAGTGTGCAGAATGGGTCATCGCCACACCACACCATCGTACCCGAGGCCTTGGGCCCAGACCTACACGCAGGTCTCAGGCAGAGCCTCTTCTCACGCATGGCATGGTTTTATTGTAGGCTTGGCTAACTCTGAGAATGGAGGAAGTGTGAGAATTATGGTTATGATTAGGGTTAGGTGTTTGGGGTTAGGGGTTTGTGTTTGCGTGAGGGTTAGGTGTTAGGGATTAGGGGTTAGGGTTAATGTTAGCATTAGGGGTTAACGGTTAGGGTTGGGTTAGGGACTAGGGATAGATTTAGCGTTGGGGTTAGGGTTAGGGTTAGGGGTTAGGGTTTAGGGTTAAGGGATAGGATTAGGGTTAAGGGTTAAGGCTTAGGGTTAGCATTAAGGGATAGGGTTAGGGTTAAGGGTTAGGGTTATGGTCCGAGTTAAGGGTTAGGGTGAGGGTTAACAGTTAGGGTTAGGGTTATAAGTTAGGGATAGTGTTAGGTTTAAGGTCTAGGGTTAGGGTTAGAGGTAGCTTTACTGCTAAGATTAGGTCTCGGCATTAAGGTAAGGGTTAGTGTTAGGGTTAAGGGTTAGGGTTAGGTTTAATTGTTAGGATTAGGATCAGAATTAAGGGTTAGGGGATAGGGTTAGGGTTTAGGGTAAACTTTTAAGGTTATGTATAGGGATAAGGTTAGGGTTAGCGTTTAAGTTTAGGGTTAGTATTAGGGTTGTTTGTAGGGTTAAGGTAATGTTTAGTGGTTAGAATTAGGGTTAGGGATTAGGGGTTACTGTTATGGCTAGGAGTTAGGGTTAGAATTAAGTGATAGGGGTTGTTCTTAGCATAAGTGTTATGCATTAATGTTAGGATAAGTGGTTAAAGTTAGGTTTACGGTGAGGTTTATGTGTTAAGGTGAGCAATAGGATCAGGGTTAGAATTATGAGTGAGGGGTAGGGTTTTGCTTAGGGTATGGGCCCTGTCTTCCCTAGGAGTGGGACTGAGGGGGATGTGATTGTCACCAGAAACCCACTCTATCGTATGCAGGGTATGGGCCCATGGGTTTCTTGTAGGACACTCTGGCAGAGCCTGATTTCACGCATGGTAAAGGAGGTTTGTAAGCTTTCAAATCTCTAAGAAAGTAAGAAGTCTGAGAATTAGATTTAAGGTTAGGATTATCGTTATGGTTAGGGATGAAGTTTAATCTTAGGGTGAGGGCTTCGGGTAAGGGGATACGGTTAGTTTTAGGGTTAAAAGTTACTGTTAGGTTTAACAGTTACAGTTAGACTTAGGGTTTAGGTTTAGGGTTAGGGTTAAGCTTAGGGGTTATGGTTTGGTACAGGGTTAGGGTTAAGTGTTAGGGTTAGGGTTAAAGATCATGACAAGGGTTAGAGTTAAGGGTTAGTTTGAGTGTTAACAGTTAGGGTTAAGGATAACTTTTAGGGTTAGGGGTTAGGATTAGTGTTAGGGATGAGATTTAGTGGTTAGTTTAAGGACACAGGACCTGTTTAATCTATGGTGAGAGTGGTGCACAGGGTCGCTGCGACACAACACCACCGTACGCTGGGCCTTGGGCCAAGACCTACATACAGGACTCAGGTGGAGCCTCTTCTCACGCATGACATGGCTGTATTGTAGGCTTGGTTAACTCTGAGAATGGAAGAAGTGTAAGAAATCGGGTTAGGGCTGGCTGTAGGTGTTTTTAACCCCTAACCCTAACACTAACCCCCTAATCCTAACCCTAACACTAACCCCAAGGTTAAATCTAACCTTAACCCCTACGACAACCCTAACCCTAACCCTAACCCCTCTCACTGTAGAATAAACAGGTCCTGTGCCCTTAAACTAACCACTAAATCTAAGCCCTAACATCAACCCTAACCTCTGACCCTAAACCTAAGCCCTGAGCCTAAAGCCCAACACTAACTCTAAACTCTTACCCTAAAGCTAATCCCTAACCCTAATGCTAACCTCTAAACGTAACCCTAACTGTGAACCCTAAACCTAACCCTAACCTCGAGCGCTAACCATAGCACTTAACTCTAACCCTAAACCTAACATGAACCCTTAATCCTAACACTAACCTTAACCCTAACCCTTAACTTTAACCCTGACTGTTAACCCTCACACTAACCTTTAAACCTAACCTTAATCGTAATCTTTAACCCTAAACCTAATATTTAACCCTAATCCTGTACCAAACCCTAAACCCTAACCTTAAACCTAACCATAAACCTTAACCCTGAACCTAACTGTAACGGTTAAAACTAAGAGTAACCTGTAACGCTACCCGTAACCCCTAACTCTAAGCCTTCACCCTAACACTAACCTTGCTCCTTAACCCGAACCCTAACCCTAACCCTAAATCTAATTCTCAGTCTTCTTGCTTTCTTAGAGTTTAGAAAGCCTACAATCCTCCCATGCCATGCGTGAAAGGAGGCTCTTCCACTGTGTCCTGAATGAACCGCTGGTGCCCATGGCCAGAGTACGATAGAGTGGGTTCCTGATGACATTCCCAGCCCCCTACCCCCCCACCCCGCCTAATGCAGACAAGGCCCGTGCCCTAAGCATAAACTCTACACCTCACCCAAAACTATAACCCTGAAAATAACTTTTAACCCTGATTCTATTGCTCACCTTAGAATGTAAACCTCACCGTAACCTGAACTTTAACCTCTTATCCTAACGTTAATGCATAACACTTACCCTGAGATTAACCCCTATCCCATAATTCTAACCCTATCTCCTAGTCATAACTGTGACAACTAATCCCTAACCCTAATTCTAAACCACTAACACTAACTGTTACCCTACGTAGTTACTGTTACGGTAACCTACTGTTACCCTAACACTGAACCTAACCCTTACTCCTAACGCCAAAGCTATGGCTAAAAATAATGCTAACCCTTGACCCTTTACCCTAACTCCTAACCCTAACCCTAATCCTAACCACTAAACCCAACCTTAGCTCTTAACCCTAACACTAAACCTTACCCTGACGCCTAGACCTAACACTAACACTAAACTAACACCTAACCCTAATCATAACCCCTAAAGCTAACCCTAACCCTGAACCCTAAACCTAACCCTAACACTTAATACTAACTATATCCCTAACCCCTAACCCCAACCCTAACCCTAACCATTAACCCTCACCCTAACCCTTAAACCGGACCCTAACACTAAATCTTAACCCTAAAGCTACGCCCAACCCTTAACCATAATCCTATCCCTTAACCCTAAACCTAACCCCTAACCCTAAACCTAACACTAACCCCAATCCTAATTCTAACCATAGCCCTTAATACATCACTACGCCTAACCCCTAACCCTAACCCCTAACGCTAACCCTAACACCGAACCCTAAACCTAACCCTATCCCTAACCCTTAAACATAACTCTATCCCTAACCAATAATCCTAAGCCTAATCTTTAACCCTCACCCTAGAGCTTAACTCAAACCGTAACCCTAAGCCTAAACCCCAACCCTAACACTTAACACAAACCCTAAGCCTTAACACTTAACTCCAATCCTATCCTTTAACCCTAACACTAACCCTGATGCCTAATCCTAACCCTAACACTAACCCCAACCATAAATCTAACCCTAGCCCCTAACGCAAAACTAACCCCTAACCCTAACACTAACCCTAAATCCTAGTCCCTAACCACTAAACCTCACTTGAACCCTAACCCCTAACACCAAACCCTTAACCCTAACCATAACCCTATTTCTCACACTACTTCCATTCTCAGAGTTAACCAAGCCTAAAATACAACCATGCAATGCGTGAGTAGAGTTTCCGCATGAGTCCTGCAAGTAGGTCTGGGCCAAAGGCCCAGGATCCGATGGTGTGGTGTCGCATGGAAACATTCTGCACCCTTCTCACCATAGATTACACAGGTCCTGTACCCTTAAACTAACCGCCAAATCAAAGCCCAAACACTGACCCTAACCCCTAACCCTAAACCTAAGCCCTCACCCTAATGCCCAACACTAACACTAAACGCTTACCCTAAACCTAACCCCTAAATGTAACCTTAACCATGAACCCTAAACCTAACCCAAACCCCCAACCCTAACCATAACACTTAACTCTAACCCTAAACCTAACATGAACACTTAACCCTAACCCTAACCCATAAACCTAACACTTAACCTTAACCCTAACCGTTAACCCTCACACTAAACCTTAACCCTAACCCTAATCCTAATCTTTAAGCCTAAACCTAGCACTTAACCCTTACCCTGTACCAAAACCTAACCCCTAATCTTAACCCTAAGCTTAAACCTTAAAGCTTAACCCTAACCCTAACTGTAACTGTTAAACCTAACACTAACCTTTAACCCTGACCCTAACCGAAACCCCTAACCCTAAGCCCTCACCATAACAGTAACCTATATTGCTAACCCTAACCCTAATCCTAGCCCTAAATTTAATTCTCAGACTTCTTGCTTTCTCAGAGTTTACAAAGCCTACAATCCTCCCATGCCATGTGTACAAGGAGGCTCGGCCACTGTGTCCGGCATCAAACCAAGGGGCCCATACCCAGCGTATGATAGAGTGGCTTCCGGCATCTATCCCAGCCCTCTAAGCCCCCTCCTAGAGCAGAGAGGGCTCGTGATATAAGCATAAACACTACCCCTCACCCATAACCCTAACCCTGAACATCACAGCTCACCCTGATACTATTGCTCACCTTAACACATCAACCTCACCATAACTCTAACTTGAACCCGTTACCCTAACGTTAATGCATAAGACTTACCCTAAGAACAACCCCTATCCCTTAATTCTAACCCTAACTCCTAGCCACAATTGTAACACCTAATCCCTAAGGCTAATTCAAAACTGCTAAACATTACCTTATCTCTACAAACTAACCCTAACCCTAACCGCTAACCCTAACCGTACACCTAAAAATAACCGTAACACTTGACACTTAACCCTAACCCTTAACCCTGATCCTAATCCTAACAATTAAACCTAACCCTAACTCTTAAGCCTAACACTAACACGTACCCTAATGCCTAGACCTAACCCTAAGAGTAAACGTAACCCCTAACCCTAACGCTAATCCCTAATGCTAACCCTAACACTGAACCCTAATCCTAAGACTTAAACCTAACTCTATCCTTAACCCATAACCCTAGCCCTAACCGTTAACCCCACACTAACCCTTAACTCGAACTGTAACCCTAACCCTTAAAACTAAACCTAACACTTAACGCTAACCCTAAGCCTTAACGCTTAACCCTTATCCTATCCCTTAACCCTAACCCTAAACCCTAACGCTAACCCTAACCCCACTCTAAATCTAACCCTAGCCCCTAACCCAACCCTAACCCCTAAGCCCTAACCCTATCACTAAACCCAACACCTACTCCCTAACCCCTAATCCTCACTCGAAGCTTAAGCCCTAACCCTAAGCCCTCTCCCTGACTAATCTTCATCCCTAACCCTAACCATAATCCTAACCCTAAATCTAATTCTCAGACTTCTTGCTATCTCAGAGTTTTAAAAGCCTACAATTCTCCAAAGCCATGCGTGAAAGCTGGCTCTGCCACAGTGTCCTGCATGAAACCCAGGAGCCCATATACTGCGTACGATAGAGTGGGTTCCCGGGGACAATCACAGCCCCCTAACTCCCCCTGCTAGTGCTGACAGGGCCCATGCCCTAAGCAAAAACCCTGCACCTCACCCATAACCCTAACCCTGAACATAACACCTAACCCTGATGTTATTGTTCACCTTAACACGTAAACCTCACTGTAACCCTAACTTTAACCCCTATCCTAATGTTATTGCATAACACTTACCCTAAGAACAAACCCTATCCCTTAATTCTAAGCCTAACTCCTAGCATAACCGTAACACCTAATCCCTAACCTTAATTCTAAACTGCTAAACATTACCTTCACCCTACAAACAACCCTAACACTAACCCTAACTCTAACCGCTAACCCTAACCCTAACCATTACCCTGATCATAATCCTAACAATTAAACCTAACCCTAATTCTTAACCCTAACACGAACCATTACCATAATGCCTAGACCTAACCCTAACTGTAACCCTAACCCCTAACCCTAACCCTAACCGCTAATGCTAACCCTAACCCCGAACCCTAAACCTAACCCTAACCCTATCCCTTAAACCTATTACTATCCCTAAACCATTACCCTAATCGCAACTGTTAACCCTCACTCTCACCCTTAACTTGGACTGAAACCCTAACCCTTAACCCTAACCTTAACCCTTACTGCTAATCTTAAGCCTTCACCCTTTACCTTAATCCTATCTTGTAAGCCTAACCCTAACGCTGACCCCTAACCCACCTGAACATTAACCCTAAACCTAAATCTAACGCTAGCCCCTTACAAAAACCTAACACCTAACCCCTGACACACTAATCCTAACTTCTAATTCCTAACCACTAAACTTCACTCAAACCCAAACCTCTAACCCCAAACACATAACCCTAACCATAACCCTAATTCTCACACTTCCTTCGTTCTCAGAGTTGACCAAGCCTACAATAGAGCCATGCCACGAGTGAGAAGAGGCTCTGCCTGAGTCCTGCATGTAGGTCTGGGCCCAAGGTACGATGGTGTGGTGTTGAGGCGACCCAGTCTGCACCCTTCCCACCATAGATTAAACAGAGCATGTGCCCTTAAACTAACCACTAAACCTAAGCCCTAATACTAAACCTAAATCCTAACCCTAAACCTCGGCCCTTATCCTAACGCCCAACAGTAACACTAAACACTCACCCTAAACTTAACCCGTAACCCGAACCCCTAAATGTAACCCTAACCATGAACCCTAAACCTAACCCTAACCTCTAGCCATAACCATAACACTTAACTCTAAACCTAAACGTTACACGAAGCCTTATTCCTAACCCTAAGCCCAACCCTAACACTTATTCTTGACCCTTACCATTAACCCTCACACTAACCCTTAACCCTATCCCTAATCCTAATCTTTAACCATAAAGCTAACACTGAAGCCTAACCCTGTGCCAAACGATAAAACCAAACCTTAACCCTAACCCTGAAACTTAACCGTAAACGTAACTGTAACTGTTAAAAATAACACGAACTTTTAACCCTAACCCCTAACCCTAAGAGCCCACCCTAACACTAATCTTCCTCGCTAAACATTACCATAATCTTACCCCTAAATCTAATTCTCAGACTTCTTGCTATCTCAGAGTTTAGAAAGCTTACAATCCTTCCATGCCATGAGTAAAAGGGGGCTCTACCACTGTGTCCTGCATGAAACCCAGGAGCCCATACCCAGCGTACGATACAGTGCGTTCCCGGGCACAATCCCATCCCCCTAACCCCCGCCCCCCGCCCAGTGCAGACAGGGCCCGTACGCTAAGTATAAACACTACCCCTAACAGATAACCCTCACCCTGAATATAACACCTGACCCTGATCCTATTGCTCACCTTAAAACATAAACCTCCCCGTAACCCTAACTTATCCCCTTATCTTAACGTTAATGTATAACACCCTGAGAAGAAGCCCCATCCCATAATTCCAATCCTAATCCCCAGCCATAACCATAACACCTCATCCCTAATTCTAAAGTGCCAACCCTACCTTCACCCTACCAACAACCCTAACCCTAACCCTAACCTCTAACCCTAAGCCCTCACCCTATCACTAATCTTCATCACTAAACCGTACCGTAATCCTAACCCTAAATCTAATTCTCAGACTTCTTGCTTTCTCAGAGTTTTGAAAGCCTACAATCCTACTAAGCCATGCATGAAAGCCCGCTCTGCCACAGTGTCCTGCAAGAAACCCAGAGGCCCATACACAGTGTACGATATAGTGGGTTCCCAGCGACCACAACAGACCCCTAACTTCGATTCCTAGGGCATACAGGGCCCATGCCCTAAGCATAAACACTAGCCCTTACCCATAACACTAACCCAGAACATAACACCTAACCCTGATCCTACTGCTCACCTTAACACGTAAACCTCACCGTAACCCTAACTTTAACCCCATATCGTAACGTTAATGCATGACACCCTGAGAACAAGCCCTGTACTGTAATTCTAACCCTAACCCCTAGCCATAACCATAACACCTAAACCCTAATTCTGAAACACCAACCCTAACCTTAACCCTACCAACAACACTAACACTAACCCTAACCCCTTACCCTAACCCTATGCCTAAAAATAACCCTAACCGTTGATCTTTAGTCATAACCCCTAACCTTAACCCTAACCCTTAACCCTAATCCCAATCCTAACAATTAAACATAACCCTAACTCTGAACCCTAACTCTAACCTTTACATTAATGCCTAGAGTTCTAACCCCAACACTGACCTACAGTTACAAGTAACACAAACCACTAATTATAACCTTAAACCTGAACAATAAACCTAATCCTTAACCCTAACCCCCTAACGATTAACCCTCACCCTAACCCTTAACCCTGACCCTAACCCTAAACCTGAACCCTAACCCTGAACCCTAACCCTAAGCCTAACCCTTAACCCTAACCCTATCCATTAACCTTAACCGCTAACCATAACACTAACCCCAACCCTAAACCTAACCCTGGCCCCCTAACCCAGAATTAACACCGAACCCGTAACACTAACTCTACCCCTAACCACTAGCACCTAACCCTGACTCGAAACTTAACCCCTAACTCGAAACACCTAACCGCAAACCTAACCCTAATTCTCACACTATTTCCATTCCCAGAGTGAAGCAAGCCTACAATACAGACATGCCATGTGTGAGATGAGGCTCCACCTGAGTTCTGCATGTAAGTTTTGTCCCAAGGCCCAGGGAATGATGTTGTGCTTTCATGGTGACTCTGACCGCACCCCTCTCACCTTAGATTAACCAAGTCCTGTGCCCTTAAACTGACCGCTAAATCTGAGCTCTACCACCAACCCTAACCACTGACCCTGAACCTAAGCCCCGAGCCTAAAGCCCAACACTAACACTAAACCCTTACCCTAAACCTAATCCCTAACCCTAATGCTAACCCCTAAATGTAACCCTAACCGTGAACAGTAAACCTAACCCTAACCTCTAACACAAACCCTAACACATAACTCTAACCCTAAAACTTACCCTAACCCTTAACCCTAAACCTAAACCCTACCGTAACTCTTAACCTTAACCCTAACCGTTAACTCTCACGCTAACCTTTAATCCTAAACCTAATCCTAATCTTCAACCCTAAACCTAACACTTAACCCTAACCCTGTACCAAACACTAACCCTCATCTTATCCCTAACAGTAAACCTCAACCATAAACCGAACTGTAACCGTTAAACCTAAGAATAACCTTTAATCCTAACCCTAATCCCTAACCCTAAGCCCTCACCCTAACACTAAACTTCATCCTTAACCCTAACCATAATCCTAACCCTAAATCTAATTCTCAGACTTCTTGCTTTCTTAGAGTTTAGAAAGCCTGCAATCCTCCCATGCCATGCGTTAAAGGAGGCTCTACCACTGTGTCCTGTATGAAACCCACGGGCCCATATCCAGAGTACGAAACAGTGGGTTCCTGGTGACAATCCCAGCCCCCTAACCTCCCACACCGCCTAATGCAGACAGGGCCCATGCGCTAAGCATAAACAATACCTTTAACAGGTAACCCTAACCCTGAACATAACACCTAACCCTGTTCCTATTTCTCCCCTTAACACGTAAACCTCACCGTGAGCCTAACTGTAACCTCTTATCGTAACGTTCATGCATAACCCATTCCCTGAGAACAACCCCTATCCCATAATTCTAACCCTATCTCCTAGTCATAACTGTAAAACCTGATCCCTAACCCTAATTCTAAACTGCTAACCCTAACCGTAACCCTAACTACAACCATAACACTGACAGTAACCCTTACTTCTAACCCCAACGCTATGCCTAACAAAAGCCCTAACCCTTCACCCTTCACCCTAACCCGTAAGCCTTACCCTAACCCTTAACCCTAATCCTAATCCTAACCATTAAACCTAACCGTAGCTCTTAAAGCTAACCCTAAACCTTACCCTCACGACTAGACCTAACCCTGACACTAACCTAACATCTAACCCTAACCATAACCCCTAAAGCTAACCCTAACTCTGAATCCTAAACCTAACCCTAACACTCAACCCTCACTATATCCCCAACCTCTAAGCCTAATCCTAACCGTTAACCCTCACCCTAACACTTAAACTGGACCATAACACTAAACATTAACCCTAACACTAAAATTTAACCCTAAACCTGAGCCCAACCCTTAACCCTAATCCTATCCTTTTACCCTAAAACTAACCCCTAAACCTAACCCTAACAGTAACCCCAAACCTAACTCTAACCATACCTCTTCATAAAACACTAACTCCTAACCCCTAACCCTAACACTAATCATAAACCCTAATTGCTAACCCTTAACCCTAAGGCTTAAGCTTTACCCTAACCATTAACCCTCACCCTAACCCTTAACACTGACCCTAACATTAACCTTTAACTCTAAGCCTAACCCTTAACCCTAACAGTAAGGGAAACCCTTAACGCTAACCTTATCCCTTAACCATAAACCTAACACTACGGCTAAAAATAACCCTAACCTTTGATCCTTAAACCTAACCCCTAACACTTACTTTAACGCCAAACCCTAACCCTAATCCTAAGCATTAAACCTAACCCTATCTCTTAATCCTAACCCTAGCCCTTACCCTAACGCCTAGATCTAACCCTAAATCTAACCTACAACCTAATCCTAACCTTAAGCCATAATGCTAACTCTAACCCTGAACCCTAAACCTACCCGTAACCCTTAACACTAACCCTATCCGTAACCCTTAACCCTGACCCTAACCATTACCCGCACCCAAACATTTAACCCTGACCCTAACCCTAATCTTTAACGATAACCCTAACACTAAACCCTAACCCTAAGCCCAACACTTAACCCGAATCCTATCCCTTAACCCTAAGCCTAACCCTAACCCCTAACCCTAAACCTAACACTGAACCCAACCCTAAACCTAACCCTAGCTCCTATCCCAACCCTAAGACCTAACCTTTAATGCTAACAGTAACCCTAACTACTAATCCGTAACCCCTAACCCTCCCTCTAACCCTAACCCCCTAACCCCAAACCCGTAACCCTAAACTTAACCCTAATTCTCACACCTCTTCCATTCTCAGCCTTAAGCAAACCTACAATACAGCCATGCCATTCCTGAGATGAGGCTCTGCCTGTGTCCCACATGTAGGTCTGGGCCAAATACAAAGGGTACGATGGTGTGGTGTCACAGCGACCTGTCCACACCCTTCTCACCATAGATTAAACAAGTCCTGTGCCCTTATACTAACAGATAAATCTCAGCCCTAACACTAACACTAACCCCTAACCGTAAACATAAGCTCGGACTGTAACGCCGAACACTAACTCTAAAACCTTACCTTAAACCTGACCACTAACCCTAACACTAACCGCTAAACATAACCCTAACCATGAATCCTAAACCTAACCCTAACCTCTACCCGTAACCACAACAATTAACTCTAACCCTAAAGGTTACATGAAGCCTTATTCCTAACCCTAACCCCAACCTAACCCATAATATTGACCCTTACCATTAACCATCACACTAAACCTTAACCGTGACTCTAATCCTAATCTTTAACCATAAAGCTAACACTGAAGCCTAACCCTGTGCCAAACGCTAGACCCAAACATAAACCCTAACCCTCAAACTGAACCGTAAACCTAACTGTAACTGTTAAAACTAACATTAACCTTTAACCCTAACCCCTAACCCTAAGACGCCACCCTAACACGAATCTTGATCCCTAAACATTACCATAATCCTACCCCTAAATCTAATTCTCAGAGTTCTTGCTTTCTCAGAGTTAAGAAAGCCTACAATCCTCCCATGCCATGAGTAAAAGGGGGCTCTGCCACTGTGTCCTGCATGAAACCCAGGAGCCCATACCCAGCGTATGATAGAGTGGGTTCCCGGGGACAATCCCATCGCTATAATCCCCGCCCGCCGCCAAGTGCATACAGGGCCCGTGCCCTAAGTATAATCAATACCCCTAACTGATAACCCTCACCCTGAACATAACACCTAACCCTGATCCTATTGCTCACCTGAAAACATAAATCTCCCCGTAACCCTAACTTATCCCCTTATCTTAACCTTAATGCATAACACCCTGAGAAGAAGCCCTATCCCATAATTCTAATCCTATCACCTGGTCATAACCGTAACACCTCATCCCTATTTCTAAAATGCCAACCCTAGCTTTCACCCTACCAAAAACCCTAACCCTAACCCAAACCCCTAACCCTAAGCCCTCGCCCTATCACTAGTCTTCATCCCTAAACCGTACCGTAATCCTAACCCTAAATATAATTCTCAGACTTCTTGCTTTCTCAGAGTTTTGAAAGCCTACAATCCTATTAAGCCATGCATGAAAGCCGGCTCTACCACAGTGTCCTGCATGAAACCCAGAGGCCCATACACTGCGTACGATAGAGTGGGTTCCCAGCGACCATCACAGACCCCTAATTTCGCCTTCTAGTGCATACAGGGCCTGTGACCTAAGCATAAACCCTACCCCTCACCCATAACCCTAACCCAGAACATAACAACTATCCCTGATCCTACTGCTCACCTTAACACATACACCTCACTGTAACCCTAACTTTAACCCCTTATTTTAACGATAATGCATGACACCCTGAGAACAAGCCCTATACCGTAATTCTAACCCTAACTCCTAGCCATAACCATAACACCTAATTCTGAAACGCCAACCCTAACCTTAACCCTACCAACAACTCTAACACTAACCCTAAACCCTTACCCTAACCCTACGCCTAAAAATAACCCTAAGCATTGATCCTTAGTCATAACCCCTAAACTTTAACCCTAACCCTTAACGCTAATCCCAATCCTAACCATTAAACATAATCCTAACTCTTAACGCTATCCGTAACCTTTACCCTAATGCCTAGAGATCTAACCCCAACACTGACCTACAGTTAACACTAACCCTAACACCTAATGCTAACTTTAAACCTGAACAATAAACCTAACCCTTAACCCTAACCCTATCCCAACCCCCTAACCCTAACCCTAACTGTTAAGCCTCACCCTAACCCTTAACCCTGACTCTAACCCTAAACCTTAACCCTAACCCTGAACCCTAACCCTAAGCCTAACCCTTAACCCTAACCCTATCCCTTAACCCTGACACCTACAGCTAACACTAACCCCAACCCTAAACCTAACCCTGGCCCCTAAACCCACACTTAACACCTAACCCCTAACACTAACTCCAACCCTAACCACTAATCCCTAGCACCTGACCCTGACTCGAAACCTAACCCCTAACTCGAAACCCCTAACCCCAACCCTAACCGTAATTCTCACACTACTTCCATTCCTGAGTGAAGCAAGCCTACAATACAGCCATGCCATGTGTGAGATGAGGCTCCGCCTGAGTCCTGCATGTAGGTCTTGTCCCAGGGCCCAGGGAATGATGTTGTGCTTTCGTGATGACTCCGACCGCACCCCTCTCACCGTAGATTAACCAGGTCCTGTGCCCTTAAACTGACCGCTAAATCTAAGCCCTACCACCAACCCTAAACCTTTACCCTGAACTTAATCCCCGAGCCTAAAGCCCAACACTAACTCTAAACACTTACCCTTAACCTAATCCCTAACCCTAATGCTAACCCCTAAACGTAACCCTAACCATGAACAGTAAACCTAACCCTAACCTCTAACACAAACCCTAACACATAACTCGAACCCTAAAACTAACCCTAACCCTTAACCCTAAACCTAAACCCTAACCCTAACCCTTAACCTTAACCGTTAACTCTCATGCTAACCTTTAATCCTAACCCTAATCCTAATCTTCAACCCTAAACCTAACATTTAACCCTAACCCTGTACCAAACACTAATCCCTCATCTTAACCCTATCTGCAAACCTCAACCCTAAACGAACTGTAACCGTTAAACCTAACAGTAACCTTAAACCCTAACCCTAATCCGTAACCCTAAGCCCTCACCGTAACACTACACTTCATCCTGAACCCTAAACATAATCCTAACTCTAAATTTAATTCTGAGACTTCTTGCTTTCTTAGAGTTTAGAAAGCATGCAATCCTCCCATGCCATGTGTGAAAGGAAGCTCTACCAATGTGTCCGGCATGAAACCCACGGGCCCATACCCAGAGTCTGATACAGTGGGTTCCCGGTGACAATGCCAGCCCCCTAAACTCCCCCTGGCTAACGCAGACAGGGCCCATGCGCTAGGCATAAACAATACCTTTAACAGATAACCCTAACCCTGAACATAACACCTAACCCTGTTCCTATTTCTCCCCTTAACAGGTACACCTGACCGTGAGCCTAACTTTAACCTCTTATTCTAATGTTAATGCATAACCTATTCCCCCAGAAAATTCCCTATCCCATAATTCTAACCCCATCTCCTAGTGATAACTGTAGCACCTGACCCCTAACCGTAAATCTAAACTGCTAACCCCAACCGTAACCCTACCTACAACCCTAACACTGACAGTAACCCTTACTTCTAACCCCAACGCTATGCCTAACAAAAGCCCTAACCCTTCAACCTTCACCCTAACCCCTAAGCCTTACCCTAACACTTAACCCTAATCCCAATCCTAACCATTAAACATAACCCTGACTCTTAACCCTTTGCCATAATGCCTAGAGATCCAACCCCAACAGGACCTACAGTTAACACTAACCCTAATCCCTAATGCTAACCTTAAACATGAACCATAAACCTAACCCTTAACCCTAACCCTATCCCTAACACCCTAACCCTAACCGTACCTGTTAACCCTCACCCTAACCCTTAACCCGGACCCTAACACTAAACCTTAACTCTAAACCTGAATCCTAACCCTAAGCCTAACCCTTAACCCTAACCCTAACGGTAACCCTAAACATTATCATAATCCTACCCCTAAATCTAATTCTCGGACTTCTTGCTTTCATAGAGTTTAGAAAGCCTAAAATCCTCCCATGCCATGAGTAAAAGGGGGCTCTGCAGCTCTCTCTTGCATGAAACCAGGAGCCCATACCTAGCGTATGATAGAGTGGGTTCCCGGGGACAATTTCCTCCCCCTAACCCCAGGCCCCCGCCCAGTGCAGACAGGGCCTGTACGCTAAGTATAAACACTACCCCTAACAGATAACCCTCACCCTGAACATAGCACCTGACCCTGATCCTATTGCTCACCTTAAAACATAAACCTCCCCGTAACCCTAACTTATCCCCTATCTTAACCTTAATGCATAACACCCTGAGAAGAAGTCCTATCCCATAATTCTAATCCTAACCCCTAGCCATAACCGTAACACCTCATCCCTAATTCTAAAATGCCAACCCTAACCTTCACCCTACCAACAACCCTAACCCTAACCCTAACCCCTAACCCTAAGCCTCACCCTATCACTAATCTTCATCCCTAAACCGTACAGTAATCCTAACCCTAAATCTAATTCTCAGACTTTCTTGCATCCTTAGAGTTTAGAAAGCCTGCAATCCTCCCATGCCATGTGTGAAAGGAGGCTCTACCACTGTGTCCTGCATGAAACCCACGGGCCCATACCCAGAGTCCGATACAGTGGGTTCCCAGTGACAATCCCAGCCCCCTAACCTCCCCCCAGCTTAATGCCGACAGGGCCCGTGCGCTAAGCATAAATGATACCTTTAACAGATAACCCTAACCCTGAACATGGCACCTAACCCTGTTCCTATTTCTCCCCTTAACACGTAAACCTCACCGTGAGCCTAACTTTAACCTCTTATCGTAACGTTAATGCATAACCCATTCCCTGAGAACATCCCCTATCCCATAATTCTAACCCTATCTCCTAGTCATAACTGTAACACCTAATCCCTAACCCTAATTCTAAACCGCTAACCCTAACCGTAACCCTACCTACAACCCTAACACTGACAGTAACCCTTACTTCTAACCCCAACGCTATGCCTAACAAAAACCCTAACCCTTGACCCTAACCCTTCACGCTAACCCCTAAGCCTTACCCTAACCCTTAACCCTAATCCTAATCCTAACCATTAAACCTAACCCTAGCTCTTAAAGCTAACCCTAAACCTTACCCTCACGACTAGACCTAACCCTGACACTAACCTAACACCTAACCCTAACCATAACCCCTAAAGCTAACCCTAACCCTGAACCCTAAACCTAACCCTAACACTGAACCTTCACTATATCCCTAACCCCTAAGCCTAATCCTAACTGTTAACCCTCACCCTAACACTTAAACTGGACCATAACACTAAACATTAACCCTAACACTAAACTTTAACCCTAACAATAAGCCAACACTTAACCCTCATCCTATTCTTTAACCCTAAGCCTAACCCTAAGCCCTAACCCTAAACTTAACCCTAACCCCAACCCTAACCCTTAATCTTGACCCTTACCATTAACCCTCACACTAACCCTAATCCTAATCTTTAACCATAAAGCTAACACTGAAGCCTAACCCTGTGCCAAACGCTAAACCCAAACCATAACCCTATCCATGAAACTTAACCATAAACCTAACTGTAACTGTTAAACCTAACACTAACCTCTAACCCTAACCTCTAACCCTAAGACCCCACCTTAACACTAACCCTAACCCTAAACATTATCATAATCCTACCCCTAAATCTAATTCTCGGACTTCTTGCTTTCTTAGAGTTTAGAAAGCCTAAAATCCTCCCATGCCATGAGTAAAATGGGGCTCTGCAGCTCTCTCTTGCATGAAACCAGGAGCCCATACCTAGCGTATGATAGAGTGGGTTCCCGGGGACAATCCCATCCCCCTAACCCCAGCCCCCCGCCCAGTGCAGACAGGGCCTGTACGCTAAGTATAAACACTACCCCTAACAGATAACCCTCACCCTGAACATAGCACCTGACCCTGATCCTATTGCTCACCTTAAAACATAAACCTCCCCGTAACCCTAACTTATCCCCTTATCTTAACCTTAATGCATAACACCCTGAGAAGAAGTCCTATCCCATAATTCTAATCCTAACCCCGAGCCATAACCGTAACACCTCATCCCTAATTCTAAAATGCCAACCCTAACCTTCACACTACCAACAACCCTAACCCTAACCCTAACCCCTAACCCTAAGCCTCACCCTATCACTAATCTTCATCCCTAAACCGTACAGTAATCCTAACCCTAAATCTAATTCTCAGACATCTTGCTTTCTCAGAGTTTTGAAAGCCTACAATCCTACTAAGCCACGCATGAAAGCCCGCTCTGCCACAGTGTCCTGCATGAAACCCAGAGGCCCATACACTGCGTACGATAGAGTGGGTTCCCAGCGACCATCACAGACCCCTAACTTCGCCTCCTAGTGCATACAGGGCCCGTGCCCTAAGCATAAACCCTACCTCACACCCATAACCCTAACCCAGAACATAACACCTAACCCTGATCCTACTGCTCACCTTAACACGTAAACCTCACCCTAACCCTAACTTAACCCCTTATCTTAACGATAATGCATGACACCCTGAGAACAAGCCCTATACCGTAATTCTAACCCTAACTCCTAGCCATAACCATAACACCTAATCCCTAATTCTGAAACGCCAACCCTAACCTTAACCCTACCAACAACACTAACACTAACCCTAAAACCCTTACCCTAACCCTACGCCTAAAAATAACCCTAACCATTGATCCTTAGTCATAACCCCTAAAGCTTAACCCTAACCCTTAACGCTAATCCCAATCCTAACCATTAAACATAACCCTAATTAACCCTAACCCTCACCTATACGCTAATGCCTAGAGATCTAACCCCAACACTGACCTACAGTTAACACTAACCCTAACCCCTCATCCTAACCTTAAACCTGAACCATAAACCTAGCCCTTAACCCTATCCCTATCCCTAACGCCCTAACCTTAACCCTAACTGTTAAGCCTCACCCTAACACTTAACCCTGACTCTAACCTTAAACCTTAACCCTAACCCTGAACCCTAACACTAAGCCTAACCCTTAACCCTAACCCTATCCCTTAACCCGAATCCCTAACCCTAAAGCTAACCCCAACCCTGGCCCCCTAACCCAGACTTAACACCTAACCCCTAACACTAACTCTAACCCTAACCACTAATCCCTAGCACCTGACCCTGACACGAAACCTAACCCCTAACTCGAAACCCCTAACCCCAAACCTAACCCTAATTCTCACACTGCTTCCATTCCCAGAGTGATGCAGCGTACAATACAGCCATGCCATGTGTGAGATGAGGCTCCGCCTGAGTCCTGCATGTAGGTTTTGTCCCAAGGCCCAGGGAATGATGTTGTGCTTTTGTGGTGACTCCGACCACACCCCTCTCACCGTAGATTAACCAGGTCCTGTGCCCTTAAACTGACCGCTAAATCTAAGCCCTACAACCAACCCTAACCCCTGACCCTGAACCTAAGCCCCGAGCCTAAAGCCCAACACTAACTCTAAACACTTACCCTTAACCTAATCCCTAACCCTAATGCTAACCCCTAAAGGTAACCCTAACCGTGAACAGTAAACCTAACCGTAACCTCTAACACAAACCCTAACACATAACTCTAACCCTAAAGATAACCCTAACCCTTAACCCTAAACCTAAACCCTAACCCTAACCCTTAACCTTAACCGTTAACTCTCATGCCAACCTTTAATCCTAACCCTAATCCTAATCTTCAACCCTAAACCTAACACAACCCTAACCCTGTACCAAATCCTAACCCCTCATCTTAACCCTATCCGCAAACCTCAACCCTAAAACGAACTGTAACCGTTAAACCTAACAGTAACCTTAAACCGTAACCCTAATCTGTAACCCTATCCCCTCACCATAACACTACACTTCATCCTGAACCCTAACCATAATCCTAACCCTAAATCTAATTCTCAGACTTCTTGCTTTCTTAGAGTTTAGAAAGCCTGCAATCCTCCCATGCCATGTGTGAAAGGAGGCTCTACCACTGTGTCCTGCAAGAAACCCACGGGCCCATACCCAGAGTCCGAAACAGTGGGTTCCCAGTGACAATCCCAGCCCCCTAACCTCCCCCCAGCTTAATGCCGACAGGACCCGTGCGCTAAGCATAAATGATACCTTTAACAGATAACCCTAACCCTGAACATGGCACCTAACCCTGTTCCTATTTCCCCCCTTTAACACGTAAACCTCACCGTGAGCCTAACTTTAACCTCTTATCGTAACGTTAATGCATAACCCATTCCCTGAGAACATCCCCTATCCCATAATTCTAACCCTATCTCCTAGTCATAACTGTAACACCTAATCCCTAACCCTAATTCTAAACCGCTAACCCTAACCGTAACCCTACCTACAACCCTAACACTGACAGTAACCCTTACTTCTAACCCCAACGCTATGCCTAAAAAAAACCCTAACCCTTGACCCTAAACCTTCACGCTAACCCCTAAGCCTTACCCTAACCCTTAACTCTAATCCTAATCCTAACCATTAAACCTAACCCTAGCTCTTAAAGCTATCCCTAAACCTTGCCCTCACGACTAGACCTAACACTGACACTAACCTAACACCTAACCCTAACCAGGACCACTAAAGCTAACCCTGAACCCTATCCCTAACCCTAGCAGTAAACTTTAACCCTAAACCTAAGCCCAACCCGTAACCCTAATCCTATCCTTTTACCCTAAAACTAACCCCTAAACCTAACCCCTATACCTCACCCTAACTCTAACCCCAATCCTAATTCTAACCATACCCCTTCATAAAACACTAACTCCTAACCGCTAACCCTAACACTAACCAAAAAGCCTAATCACTAATCCCTAACCCTAACGCTTAACCTTTACCCTAACCGTTAACCCTCACCCTAAATCTTAACACTGACCCTAACCTTATCATTTAACTCTAAGCCTAACCCTTAACCCTACAGTAAGGAAGACCCTTATTGCTAATGGGATCCCTTATCCCTAACCCTAACACTACAGCTAAAAATAACCCTAACCTTTGATCCTTAAACCTAACCCCTAACACTTACTTTAACCTCAAACCCTAACCCTAATCCTAAGCATTAAACCTAACCCTATCTCTTAACCCTAACGCTAGCCCTTACCCTAACGCCTAGATCTAACCCTAAATCTAACCTACCGCCTAATTCTACCTTAAGCCCTAACGCTAACTCTAACCCTGAACCCTAAACCTACCCGTAACCCTTAACACTAACCCTATCCGTGAACCTTAAACCTGACCCTAACCATTACCCGCACCCAAGCATTTAACCCTGACCCTAACCCTGATCCTTAATGCTAACACTAACACTAAACCCTAACCCTAAGCCCAACACTTATCCCTAATCCTATCCCTTAACCCTAACCCTAACCCTAATGCTACCCCCTAAACGTAACCCTAACCGTGACCAGTAAACCTAACCTTAACCTCTAACACAAACCATAGCACATAATTCTAAACCTAAAACTAACCCTAACCCTAACCCTAACCCTAAACCCTAACTCTTAACCTTAACCCTAAGCGTTAACTCTCACGCTAACCTTTAAATCTAACCCTAATCCTAATCTTCAACCCTAAACCTAACACTTAACCCTAACCCTGTACCAAACCCTAACCCCTCATCTTTACCCTAACCGTAAACCTCAACCCTAAACCAAAGTGTAACCGTTAAACCTAAGAGTACCCTTTAACCCTAACCCTAATCCCTAACACTAAGACCTCACCCTAACACTAAACTTCATCCTTAACCCTAACCAGAATCCTAACCCTAAATCTAATTCTCAGACTTCTTGCTTTCTTAGAGTTTAGAAAGCCTGCAATCCTCCCATGCCATGCGTGAAAGGAGGCTCTACCACTGTGTCCTGCATGAAACCCACGGGCCCATACACAGAGTATGATAGAGTGGGTTCCCGGGTACAATCCCAGCACCCTAAACTTCCCCGGCCCGCCTACTGCAGACAGGGCCCGTACGCTAAGCATAAACAATACCTTTAACAGATAACCCTAACCCTGAACATAACACCCAACCCTGTTCCTATTTCTCCCCTTAACACGTAAACCTCACCGTGCGCCTAACTCTAACCTCTTATCCTAACGTTAATGCATAACCCATTTCCTGAAAACAACCCCTATCCCATAATTCTAACCCTATCTCCTAGTCATCACTGTGACACCTAATCCCTAACCCTAATTCTAAACCGCTAACCCTAACCGTAACCCTACCTACAACCCTAACACTGACAGTAACCCTTACTTCTAACCCCAACGCTATGCCTAACAAAAAACCTAACCCTTGACCCTAACCCTTCACCCTAACCCCTAAGCCTTACCCTAACCCTTAACCTTAATTTTAATCCTAAACATTAAACCTATCCCTAGCTCTTAAAGCTAACCCTAAACCTTACCCTCACGACTAGACCTAACCCTGACACTAACCTAACACCTAACCCTAACCAGAACCCCTAAAGCTAACCCTGAACCCTATCCCTAACCCTAGCAGTAAACTTTAACCCTAAACCTAAGCCCAACCCGTAACCCTAATCCTATCCTTTTACCCTAAAACTAACCCCTAAACCTAACCCCTATACCTCACCCTAACTCTAACCCCAATCCTAATTCTAACCATACCCCTTCATAAAACACTAAATCCTAACCACTAACCCTAACACTAACCAAAAACCCTAATGACTAATCCCTAACCCTAATGCTTAACCTTTACCCTAACCGTTAACCCTCACCCTAAATCTTAACACTGACCCTAACCTTAACCTTTAACTCTAAGCCTAACCCTTAACCCTACAGTAAGGAAGACCCTTAATGCTAATGGGATCCCTTATCCCTAACCCTAACACTACAGCTAAAAATAACCCTAACCTTGGATCCTTAAACCTAACCCCTAACACTTACTTTAACCCCAAACCCTAACCCTAATCTAAGCATTAAACCTAACCCTATCTCTTAACCCTAACGCTAACCCTTACACTAACGCCTAGATCTAACCTAAATCTAACCTACCGCCTAATCCTAACCTTAAGCCCTAATGCTAACTCTAACCCTGAACCCTAAACCTACCCGTAACCCTTAACACTAACCCTATCCGTGACCTTAACCCTGACCCTAACCATTACCCGCACCCAAGCATTTAACCCTGACCCTAACCCTAATCCTTAATGCTAACCCTAACCCTAAGCCCAACACTTAACCCTAATCCTATCCCTTAACCCTAACCCTAACCCTAATGCTAACCCCTAAACGTAACCCTAACAGTCACCAGTAAACCTAACCCTAATCTCTAACACAAACCATAGCACATAACTCTCACCCTAAAACTAACCCTAATCCTAACCCTAACCCTAAACCGTAACTCTTAACCTTAACCCTAAGCGTTAACTCTCACGCTAACCTTTAATC
This sequence comes from Eulemur rufifrons, assembly GCF_041146395.1. NCBI lineage: Eukaryota > Metazoa > Chordata > Mammalia > Primates > Lemuridae > Eulemur > Eulemur rufifrons. Next base: position 411,848 of record NW_027182813.1, read on the forward strand.
CTAACCCTAATCCTAATCTTCAACCCTAAACCTAACACTTAACCCTAACCCTGTACCTAACCCTAACCCCTCATCTTAACCCTAACCGTAAACCTCAACCCTAAACCAAAGTGTAACCGTGAAACCTAAGAGTAACCTTTAACCCTAACCCTAATCCCTAACCCTAAGCCCTCACCCTAACACTAAACTTCATCCTTAACCCTAACCATCATCCTAACCCTAAATCTAATTCTCAGACTTCTTGCTTTCTTAGAGTTTAGAAAGCCTGCAATCCTCCCATGCCATGCGTGAAAGGAGGCTCTACCACTGTGTCCTGCATGAAACCCACGGGCCCATACCCAGAGTATGATAGAGTGGGTTCCCGGGTACAATCCCAGCCCCCTAAACTCCCCCCGCCCGCCTAATGCAGACAGGGCCCGTGCGCTAAGCATAAACAATACCTTTAACAGATAACCCTAACCCTTAACATAACACCCAACCCTGTTCCTATTTCTCCCCTTAACACGTAAACCTCACCGTGCGCCTAACTTTAACCTCTTATCCTAACGTTAATGCATAACCCATTTCCTGAGAACAACCCCTATCCCATAATTCTAACCCTATCTCCTAGTCATCACTGTGACACCTAATCCCTAACCCTAATTCTAAACCGCTAACCCTAACCGTAACCCTACCTACAACCCTAACACTGACAGTAACCCTTACTTCTAACCGCAACGCAATGACTAACAAAAACCCTAACACTTGACCCTAACCCTTCACCCTAACCCCTAAGCCTTACCCTAACCCTTAACCCTAATCCTAATCCTAACCATTAAACCTAACCCTAGCTCTTAAAGCTAACCCTAAACCTTACCCTCACGACTAGACCTAACCCTGACACTAACCTAACACTTAACCCTAACCAGAACCCCTAAAGCTAACCCTGAACCCTATCCCTAACCCCAGCAGTAAACTTTAACCCTAAACCTAAGCCCAACCCGTAACCCTAATCCTATCCTTTTACCCTAAAACTAACCCCTAAACCTAACCCCTATACCTCACCCTAACTCTAACCCCAATCCTAATTCTAACCATACCCCTTCAGAAAACACTAACTCCTAACCACTAACCCTAACACTAACCAAAAACCCTAATCACTAATCCCTAACCCTAACGCTTAACCTTTACCCTAACCGTTAACCCTCACCCTAAATCTTAACACTGACCCTAACCTTAACCTTTAACTCTAAGCCTAACCCTTAACCCTACAGTAAGGAAGACCCTTAATGCTAATGGGATCCCTTATCCCTAACCCTAACACTACAGCAAAAAATAACCCTAACCTTGGATCCTTAAACCTAACCCCTAACACTTACTTTAACCCCAAACCCTAACCCTAATCTAAGCATTAAACCTAACCCTATCTCTTAACCCTAACGCTAACCCTTACCCTAACGCCTAGATCTAACCTAAATCTAACCTACCGCCTAATCCTAACCTTAAGCCCTAATGCTAACTCTAACCCTGAACCCTAAACCTACCCGTAACCCTTAACACTAACCCCATCCATAACCCCCTTACCCTAACTCTGTTAACCCTCACCCTAACCCTCAACCCGGACCCTAACCTTAAACCTTAATCCTAACCATGCGTGAGATGAGCCTCTGCCTTTGTCCTGCGTGACAGTTCAAGCCCAACACCCAGGGTATGATGAAGTGGGGACACAGCCTTGCTCCACACCCACACTGCCCTGTACGTTAGACAGGGCCCGTGCCCTAACACACACCGTTAAACGTAAGCCCTAACCCTATCACTAAACCAAACCCTTCGTAAGCCCTGAATCTAACTCCTAACAGAAACCCTAATCCCTGACCCTTACTCTTGCCTCTCACCCTAAACCTAAACCCAACCACTAAACATAATCCTAATCTCTCACCCTAACAGTAATCCTAACCCTAATTCTAACCTAAAACCCTAACCCCTAAATCTAATCCTAGTTCCTAACACCTAACCTTACCCTAAACGGAATTCCAATTCTCAGAGTTCTTCAATTCAAAAACTTAAAAAAGCCTACAATCCACCAATGCCGTGTCTGAGATGAGGGTCTGCCCCTATGTCCTGCATGACAGGCAGGCGCCAATGCCCAGGGTACTATGGAGTGGAGTCCTGGGGTCTGTAGGCTTGCTAAACTCCAGTTTGGAAGAATTGCTATAGTCATATATAAGGACGCTTACATTTACTTATAGAAAGCAACTATTGGTGTGTGATTTTTAGGCTTGCCTTACTCTAGTTTGGATGAAGAAGCTGAATCATATATAGGAATATTAGCTTTGTGTTAGAGGAAGCATCTATGGGGGGTGCTTTTTTGGCTTGTTAAACTCTGGTTTGGAAGAAGTTCGAGAGTCTTATTTAGGAACGATATCATTCATTCAGAGAAAGCAATTATAGGGAGTTGGTTTGTAGGCTTGCTAAGCTCTAGTTTGGAGGAAGGCGAGAGTCATATATAGGAACGCTTACGTTCACATAAAGCGTCTACGGGGGGACGGTTTCTAGGCTTCCTAAACTCTAGCTTGGAAAAAGAGGACAGTTATGTATAGGAACTCTCGGCGGGGGATTTGTAACATTGCTAAAATCTTAGATTGGAAAAGTTGCGAGAGTCATACATAGGAATGTTAACATTCACTCAATGAAAGCAACTACAAGGGGTGCTTTCCAGGCTGGCTACACTCTAATTTGGAAAAAGTGCGACAGTCATATATAGGAAGGCTTATATTCACTCAGACAAAGCAATTATGTGTAGGTGTATAGTAGGCATGCTAACTCTAGTTTGGAAAATTTCGAGAGCCATGTATAGGAAAGCTTCCAGTAACTTAGAGAAAGCAACGAACAGGGGTGGAGTGTAGACTTGCTAAACTCTAGTTTGGAGGAAGTGCCATAGTCATATATAGGAACGCTTAAATTCGTTCAGAGAAAACAGCTGTCGGGGATTGGTTTGTAGAATTATTCAACTCTAGTTTGGAAGAAGTGCGAGAGACATATATAGGAATGTTTACATTGACTCAAAGAAAGCAACTATGGGGGAGTGTTATTTTGGCATGCCAGATGCTAGTTAGGAAGAAGTACAAGACTCATATATAGGAACGCTTACATTCACACAGCGAGAGCAACTACGGAGTAGTGTCAGGTAGACATATTAAAGTCTAGCTTGGGAGAAGTTCCAGAGTCCTATATAGGAAAGGTAACAGCCACTTTGAAAAAGCAAGCCTTGGCGGGTGGTTTGTAGGCCTGCAAAACCTTGTTTTAGTTGAAGTGTGAGAATCATATATAAGAACGCTTACATTCACTCAGAGAAAGCAACGATGGGGTTGTTTGTAGGCTTCCTAAACTGCAGTTTGGAAGAAGCACGAGAATCACATATAGGAACACATACATTTTGACGCACTGAAAGTAACTATGGGGTGGTGTTTTATAGGCATGCTAAACTCTAGTTTGGACGAAGTTTGAGAATCACATATAAGAAAGCTTAGAGTCACTTAGAGAAAGCAAATCTCTGGGTGTGGAATGTAGGCCTGCTAAACTCTATTTTGGTTTAAGAGTGAGAGTTATATATGGGAAGGCTTACATTCCCTCAGAGAAAGCAACGACGGCGTGGTGGTTTGTAGGCATACTAAACTCTAGTTTGGAAGAAGTAGGAGAATGATATATGGGAACGCTTACATTCATGTAGAGAAAGCAATTATGGGGTGGCGTTTTTGTAGCCATGCTAATCTCTAGTTTGGAAGAAGTTAAGGAGTAATATATAGGAAAGGGTACAGTCATAGAAACCAACTCTCGGGGGATGTTTTGTACACCTGCAAAACTCCAGTTTGGAAGTGGGAGAGAGTCATATTGGGGACCGCGTGCATTCACTCAGAGAAATCAACGATGGGATTGTGATTTGTAGGCATAGTCAACTCTAGTTTGGAAGAAGTACGAGAATCGTATATAGGAACGCTTTCCTTCACGCAGAGAAAGCAACTATGGAGTGATGTTTGTATGCCTACTAAAATATAGTTTGGAGGAAGTTCGAGAGTCATATCTGGGAAGCTTACAGTCACTTAGAGAAAGCAACTCTCGGGGGTGTTTCGTAGGCCTGCTAAACTCTATTTTCAATGAAGTGTTAGAATAATATATGGGAACTCAGTGAAAGCAACGTTGTAGTTGTGGTTCCTAGGCATACTAACCTGTAATTTGGAAGAAGCAAGAGAATCACATGTAGAACCGCTTACATTCCGGCACCCAATGCAACTATGGTGTGGTGTTTTGTAGGGTGCAAAACTCTAGTTTGGACCAAGTTTGAGAGTCATATACAGGAAAGTTTACAGTCACGTAGAGAAAGCAACTCTCTGGGTGTGGAATGTAGAGTTATTTTGGTTGAAATAGTTATTTTGGTTGAAGTGTGAGAGTCATATGTGGGAACGCTTACATTCACTCAGAGAAAACAACGTTTGGGTGGTGGTTTGTAGGGCATACTAAACTGTAGTTTGGAAGAAGTACGAGAGTCCTATATAGGAACACTTACATTCACGCAGAGAAAGCACTTATGGCATCAAGTTTTGTAGGCATGCTAAACTGCAGTTTGGAAGAAGTTGGAGAACCTTATACAGGAAAGATTACCGTCACCTAGGGAAAGCAACTCTCGGGAGATTTTTTTTGTACACATGCTAAACTCTAATTTGGATGAAGTGTGAGAGTCAAACATGGGACCGCTTACATTCCCTCAGAGAAACAACACTGGGGTGGTTTTTGTAGGCATACTAAATAGTTTGGAAGAAGTACGAGAATGATATTTGGGAACGCTTACATTCACACAGAGAAAGCAACTACGGGGTGGTGTTTTGTAAGCATGCTATAGTTTGGAAGAAGTTCTAAACCTGAACAGTCACTTAGAGAAAGCAACTCTTGGTGGGTGATTTTTAGGTCTGCTAAATTGTATTTTGAAAGAAGTACCAGAGTCATATATACTAATGCTTACATTCATGCAAAGAAAAAACCATGGGGTGATGTTTTGTGGGCATGTTAACCTGTAGTTTGGAAGAAGTTGGAGAGTCTTATTTAGGAAAGCTTACAGTCACCTAGAGAAAGTAACTCTCGGGAGAGCCTTTCTTGGCCTGCTAAACTCTACTTTGCATCAATTGTGAGAGTCAAACATGGGAATGCTTTCATTCATTCAGAGAACGCAACGTTTGGGTGGTGGTTTGTAGGCATTCTAAACTGTATTTTGGAGGAAGTACGAGAGTCATGTATATGAACGCTTACATTCAGGCAGAGAAAGCAACTCTGGGGTGGTATTTTGTTGGCATGCTAAACTGTGGTTTGGAAGAAGTTCGAGAGTCTTATATAGGAAAGATTAGAGTGACACAGAGAAAACAACTCTCGGAAGTTTATTGGTAGGCCTGCTAAACTCTAACTTGGATGAAATGTGAGAACTCTTGCATTCATTCACTTAGAGAAAGAAACATCGTGATGGTTTGAAGGCATAATAACTGTAGTTGGGAAGAAGTAGGAGAGTCATATATATGAACCGTTACATTCACGCAGAGAACGCAACTGTGGGGTGGCGATGTATGCATGTTAATCTTAGTTTGGAGGAAGTGCGAGAGTCATATCTGGGGAAAATTACAGTCACTTAGAGAAAGGAAACATCTTGGGCTGGTTTGTAGATCTGCTAAATTCTATTTTGGAAACAGAGTGTGAGTCATATATGGGAACGCTTATGTTCACTCAGAGAAAGCAACCACTGTGTGGTGTTTTGTTGGCATGGTGTAGTTTGAAAGAAGATGGAGACTCTTATATAGGAAAGTTTACAGTCACCTAGAGAAAGCAACTCACGGGGTGTGGTTTGTAGGCCTGCTAAACTCTAATTTAGATGAAGTGAGAGAGGCATATATATGAACGCTTATATTGATGCAGAGAAAGCAACTATGGGGTGGGGTTTTGTAGGCATGCTAAAATATAATTTGGAAGAAGTTCGAAAACAGACAGTCACTTAGAGAAAGCAACTCTCGGTGGTTGATTTTTCGGTGTGCTAAATTGTATTTTGAAAGAAGTACCAGAGTCATATATACAAACGCTTACATTCATGCAGAGAAAGCAACTGTGGGGTGGTGTTTTCTAGGCATGCTAAACTCTAGTTTGGACGAAGTTTGAGAATCACATATAAGAAAGCTTAGAGTCGCTTAAAGCAAATCTCTGGGTGTGGAATGTAGGCGTCCTAAACTCTATTTTGGTTTCAGAGTGAGAGTCATATATGGGAAGGCTTACATTCACTCAGAGAAAGCAACGATGGTGTGGTGGTTTGTAGGCATACTGAACTCTAGTTTGGAAGAAGTAGGAGAATGATATATGGGAACGCTTACATTCATGCAGAGAAAGCAATTATGGGGTGGCTTTTTTGTACCCATGCTAATCTCTAGTTTAGAAGAAGTTATATAGGAAAGGGTACACTCATTTATAGAAACCAACTTTCGGTGGATGGACGGTAGGCCTGCAAAACTCTACTTTGGAAGAAGGGGGAGAGTCATATTGGGGCCACGTACATTGACTCAGAGAAATCAAGGATGGGGTTGTGTTTTGTAGGCATACTAAACTCTAGTTTGGAGGAAGGACGAGAATCATATATAGGAACGCTTACATTCATGCAGAGAAAGCATCTATGGAGTGATGTTTGTATGCCTACTAAACGATAGTTTGGAGGATGTTCGAGAGTCATATCTGGAAAGCTTACAGTCATTTAGAGAAAGCAGCTCTCTGGGGGTGGTTCGTAGGCCTGCTAAACTCCATTTTCAATGAAGTGTTAGAATCATATACAGGAACGCTTACATTCACTCAGAGAAAGCAACGTTGGGGTGGCCGTTTTTGAGCATACTAAACTCTACTTTGGAAGAGGTACGAGAGACATAAATACGAACGCTTACATTGACACAGAGAAAGCAAATACGGGGTGCTGTAATGCAAGCATGCTAAACTATAGATTGGAAGATGTTCGAAAGCTGACAGTCACTTAGAGAAAGCAACTCTTGGCGGGTGATTTTTAGGTCTGCTAAATTGTATTTTGAAAGACGTGTCAGAGTCTTATATACAAACGCTTACATTCATGCAGAGAAAGAAACTATGGGGTGATGTGTTGTTGGCATGCTACACTGCAGTTTGGAAGGAGTTCGAGAGTGTTATATAGGATAGCTTACAGTCACCTAGAGAAAGCAACACTCGGGACAGCTTTGCAAGCCTCTAAACACTAATTAGCAGCAATTGTGAGAGTCAAACATGGGAACGCTTACATTCACGGAGAGAACACAACGTTTGGGTGGTGGTTTGTAGGCATAATAACTGTAGTTCGGAAGAAGTAGGAAAGTCATATATATGAACGGTTACATTCACGCAGAGAAAGAAACTGTTGGGTGGTGTATGTATGCATGTTAATCTATACTTTGGAGGAAGTTCGAGAGTCATATCTGGGGAAAATTACAGTCACTTAGAGAAAGCAACCATCGGGGGCCGTTTTGTAGATCTGCTAAATTCTATTTTGGAAGAAGAGTGAAAGTCATATGTGGGAACGCTTATGTTCACTCAGAGAAATCAACGATGGGGCAGTGTTTCGTTGGGATGCTAAAGTGTAGTTTGGAAGAAGTTCGCGAGTCTTATATAAGAAAGCTTACAGTCACCTAGAGAAAGTAACTCTCGGCAGATTGTTTCTAAGCGTGCTAAACTCTAATTTGCATCAATTGTGAGAGTCAAACATGGGAACGCTTACATTCACTCAGAGAACGCAACGTTTGGGTGGTGGTTTTTAAGCATTCTAAACTGTATTTTGGAGGAAGTAGGAGAGTCATATATACGAATGCTTACATTCACGCAGAGAAAGCAACTCTGTGATCGTATTTTGTTGGCATGCTAAACTGTGGTTTGGAAGAAGTTCGAGAGCCTTATATAGGAAAGATTACAGTGACACAGAGAAAACAACTCTCTGTAGTTTGTTGGTAGGTCTGCTAAACTGTAATTTGGATGAAGTGTGAGAACGCTTGCATTCACTCAGAGAAAGAACTTTGTCGTGGTGGTTTGTAGGAATAACAACTGTAGTTCGAAGAAGTAGGAGAGTCATATATGAACGGTTACATTCACGCAGAGAAAGCAACTGTGGGGTGGCGTATGTAATCATCATAATCTGTAGTTTGGAGGAAGTTCGAGAGTCATATCTGGGGAAAATTAGAGTCATTTAGAGAAAGGAACCATCTTGGGCTGGTGTGTAGGTCTGCTAAATTCTATTTTGGAAAAAGAGTGAGAGTCATATATGGGAAAGCTTATGTTGACTCACAGAAATCAACGATGGGGCGCTGTATTGTTGGCATGCTAAACTGTAGTTTGGAAGAAGTTCGAGAGCCTTATATAGGAAAGTTTACAGTCACCTAGAGAAAGCAACTCACAGGAGGTGGTTTGTAGGCCGCTAAACTCTAATTTGGATGAAGTGAAAGAGGCATACATGGATACGCTTCATTCACTCAGAGAAAGGTAAATTGGGGTGCCGGTTTGTAGGTATACTAACTCCAGTTTGGAAGAAGTACTAGAGTCATATATATGAACGCTTATATGGACGCAGAGAAAGCAACTATGGGGTGGTGTTTTGTAGGCCTGCTAAAATATAGTTTGGAAGAAGTTCTAAAGCAGACAGTCACTTAGAGAAAGCAACTCTTGGCGGTGGATTTTTAGGTCTGCTAAATTGTATTTTGAAAGAAGTACCAGTGTCATATATTCAAACGCTTACATTCATGCAGAGAAAGGAACTGTGGGGTGGTGTTTTCTAGGCGTGCTAAACTTTAGTTTGGACGAAGTTTGAGAATCACATATAAGAAAGCTTAGAGTCGCTTAAAGCAAATCTCTGGGTGTGGAATGTAGGCGTGCTAAACTCTATTTTGGTTTCAGAGTGAGAGTCATATATGGAAAGGGTTACATTCACTCAGAGAAAGCAACGATGGTGTGGTGGTTTGTAGGCATACTAAACTCTAGTTTGGAAGAAGTAGGAAAATGATATTTGGGAACGCTTACATTCATGCAGAGAAAGCAATTATGGGGTGGCTTTTTTGTACCCATGCTAATCTCTAGTTTGGAAGAAGTTATATAGGAAAGTGTACACTCATTTATAGAAACCAACTTTCGGGGGAGGAACGGTAGGCCTGCAAAACTCTACTTTGGAAGAAGTGGGAGAGTCATATTGGGACCACGTACATTGACTCAGAGAAATCAAGGATGGGGTTGTGTTTTGTAGGCATACTAAACTCTAGTTTGGAGAAAGTACGAGAATCATATATAGGAACGCTTACATTCATGCAGAGAAAGCAACTATGGAGTGATGTTTGTATGCCTACTAAACTATAGTTTGAAGGAAGTTTAGAATCTTATATAGCAAAGCTTACAGTCACCTACAGAGAGCAACTCTCGGGAGATGGTTTCTAAGCCTGATAATTTGCACCAAGTCTTAAAATCAAATATGGGAAGGTTTACATCCACTCAGAACGCAAGGTTTGGGTTGCAGTTTGTGGCCATAATTGTAGTTCGGAAGAAGTAGGAAAGTCATACATATGAATGATTACATTCACACAGACAAACCAGCTATGGAGTGATGTGTGTATGCCTACTAAACTATAGTTTGGAGGATGTTCGAGAGTCATATCTGGAAAGCTTACAGTCATTTAGAGAAAGCAACTCTCAGGGGGTGGTTCGTAGGCCTGCTAAACTCTATTTTCAAAGAAGTGTTAAAATCATATACAGGAACGCTTACATTCACTCAGACAAAGCAACGTTGGAGTGGCCGTTTGTGAGCATACTAAACTCTACTTTGGAAGAGGTACGAGAGACATAAATACGAACGCTTACATTAACACAGAGAAAGCAAATACGGGGTGCTGTAGTGCAGGCATGCTAAACTATAGATTGGAAGAAGTTCGAAAGCTGACAGTCACTTAGAGAAAGCAACTCTTGGCGGGTGATTTTTTTAAGTCTGCTAAATTGTATTTTGAAAGACGTGTCAGAGTCTTATATACAAACGCTTACATTAATGCGTAGAAAGAAACTATGGGGTGATGTGTTGTGGGGATGCTAAACTGCAGTTTGGAAGAAGTTTGAGAGTGTTATATAGGATAGCTTACAGTCACCTAGAGAAAGCAACACTCAGGAGAGCTTTGCAAGCCTGCTAAACTCTAACTAGCATCAATTGTGAGAGTCAAACATGGGAACGCTTACATTCACGGAGAGAACACAACGTTTGGGTGGTGGTTTGTAGGCATAATAACTGTAGTTCGGAAGAAGTAGGAGAGTCGTATATGAACGGTTACATTCACGCAGAGAAAGCAACTGTTGGGTGGCGTATGTATGCATGCTAATCTGTAGCTTGGAGGAATTTCGAGAGTCATATCTGGGGAAAATTACAGTCACTTAGAGAAAGCAACCATCGGGGGCCGTTTTGTAGATCTGCTAAATTCTATTTTGGAAGAAGAGTGAGAGTCAGATGTGGGAACTCTTACGATCACGAAGAGAAATCAACTATGGGGCTGTGTTTTGTTGGCATGCTAAACTGTAGTTTGGAAGAAGTTCGCGAGTCTTACATAGGAAAGTTTACAGTCACCTAGAGAAAGCAACTCTCGGGAGATTGTTTCTAAGCATGCTAAATTCTAGTTTGCATCAATTGTGAGAGTCAAACATGGGAACGCTTACATTCACTCAGAGAACGCAACGTTTGGGTGGTGGTTTGTAAGCATTCTAAACTGTATTTTGGAGGAAGTAGGAGAGTCATATATACGAATGCTTACATTCACGCAGAGAAAGCAACTCTGTGGTCGTATTTTGTTGGCATGCTAAACTGTGGTTTGGAAGAAGTTCGAGAGCCTTACATAGTAAAGATTACAGTGACACAGAGAAAAAAAAATCTCTGTAGTTTGTTGGTAGGTCTGCTAAACTCTAATTTGGATGAAGTGTGAGAACGCTTGCATTCACTCACAGAAAGAAAGTTGTCGTGATGGTTTGTAGGAATAAAAGCTGTAGTTCAAAAGAAGTAGGAGAGTCATATATGAACGGTTACATTCACGAAGAGAAAGCAACTGTGGGGTGACCTATGTAATCATCATAATCTAGTTTGGAGGATGTTCGAGAGTCATATGCGGGAAAAATTAAAGTCACCTAGAGAATTGGAACCATCTGGTGTTATGTAGGGCTGCTAAATTCTATTTTGGAAGAAGAGTGAGAGTCATATATGGGAACGCTTATGTTCACTCAGAGAAATCAACGATGGTGCGCTGTATTGTTGGCATGCTAAACTGTAGTTTGGAAGAAGTTCGAGAGTCTTATATAGGAAAGTTTACAGTCACCTAGAGAAAGCAACTCACAGGAGGTGGTTTGTGGGCCGCTAAACTCTAATTTGGATGAAGTGAAAGAGGCATACATGGATACGCTTCATTCACTCAGAGAAAGGTAAATTTGGGTGCCGGTTTGTAGGTATACTAACTCCAGTTTGGAAGAAGTACGAGAGTCATATATATGAACGCTTATATGGACGCAGAGAAAGCAACTATGGGGTGGTGTTTTGTAGGCATGATAAAATATAATTTGGAAGAAGTTTGAAAGCTGACAGTGACTTAGAGAATGCAACTCTCGGCGGTTGATTTTGAGGTGTGCTAAATTGTATTTTGAAAGAAGTACCAGAGTCATATATAAAATATGTTACATTTATGCTGAGAAAAACTATGTGGTGATGTTTTGTTGGCGTGCTGAAATGTAGTTTCGAAAAAGTTCGACAGTCTTTTATAGGAAAGCTTACAGTCCGCTAGAGGAAGCAACTTTCGAGAGATTGTTTGTAAGCCTGCTAAACTCTACCTTGCACCATTTGTGACTGTCATACATGGGAACGCTAACATTCTCTCAGAGAACTTAACTTTTGGGTGGTTGTTTGTAAGCATACTAAACTGTATTTTGGAAGAAGTAGCAGAGTCATATATATGAGTGCTTACATTCACGCAGAGAGGGCAACTATGGGGTGGTGTTTTGTAGGCATGCAAATCTCTAGTTGCGAAGAAGTTAAGAGTAATAGGAAAGCTTACAGTCTCACAGAGAAAGCAACCCTTGGGGGCCGGTTTGTAATTCTGCTAAATTCTATTTTGGATGAAGTGTGAATCATAAACGGGAACGCTAATATTCACTCAGAGAAAGCAGGGTTGCGGTGGTGATTTTTAGTCACACTAAACTGGAGTTTGGAGGAAGTACGAGAATAAAAGAATGCTTACATTCACTCAGAAAAAGCAACGTTGGGGAGGTGGTTGGTAGGTGTACTATACTTTGGAAGAAGTACGAGCGTGATGCATAGGAACGCTTACATTCACGCAAACTATGGGGTGGCCTTTTGTTGGCATGCTAAACTATGTTCCAAAGTCATATATAGGAAAGCTTATAGTGAGAGAAAGCAACTCTCGGGCGGTGTTTTGTAGGTCCGGCAAATTGCATTTTGAAAGCAGTCCGAGATTCATATAAGGGAAGGCCTATATCCACTCAGAGAAAGCAATGTTAGGCTGGTGGTTTGTAGGCATACTAAACTATATTTTGGAACTCGTATGTATGACTCTCACACTTGATCCAAATTAGAGTTCACCAGGCCTATAAACCACATCCTGAGAGTTGCTTTCTCTAGGTGAATGTAAGCTTTCCTATGTAAAACTCTCGAACTTCTTCCAAACTAAAGTTTAGCATGCCAACAATACACCACCGCATCGTTGCTTTCTCTGAGTGAACATAAGAATTCCCTTATATGAATCACTTTTTCCAAAATAGAATTTAGCAGACCTACAAACCAGTCCCCGATGGTTGATTTAGCTACGTGACTGTAATTTTCCCCAGATATGACTCTCAAACTTCCTCCAAAGTATAGATTAACATGCGTACATACACCACCCAACAGTTTCTTTCTCTGCGTGAATGTAACTGTTCATATATATGACTCTCCTACTTCTTCCGACCTACAGTTATTATGCCTACAAACCACCACCCAAACGCTGTGTTCTCTCCGTGAATGTAAGCGTTCCCATATTTGACTCTCACAATTGCTGCTAATTAGTGTTTAGAGGCTTGCAAAGCTGTCCCGAGTGTTGTTTTCTCTAGGTGACTGTAAGCTATCCTATATAACGCTCTGGAACTCCTTTCAAACTGCAGTTTAGCATGCCAACAACACGTCACCCCATAGTTTCTTTCTCTGCATGAATGTAAGCGTTTGTATATATGACTCTGGTACGTCTTTCAAAATACAATTTAGCAGACCTAAAAATCACCCGCCAAGAGTTGCTTTCTCTAAGTGACTGTCAGCTTTCGAACTTCTTCCAATCTATAGTTTAGCATGCCTGCACTACAGCACCCCGTATTTGCTTTCTCTGTGTTAATGTAAGCGTTCGTATTTATGTCTCTCGTACCTCTTCCAAAGTAGAGTTTAGTATGCTCAAAAACGGCCACCCCAACGTTGCTTTCTCTGAGTGAATGTAAGCGTTCCTGTATATGATTCTAACACTTCATTGAAAATAGAGTTTAGCAGGCCTACGAACCATCCCGAGAGAGTTGCTTTCTCTAAATGACTGTAAGCTTTCCAGATATGACTCTCGAACATCCTCCAAACTATCGTTTAGTAGGCATACAAACATCACTCCATAGTTGCTTTCTCTGCATGAATGTAAGCGTTCCTATATATGATTCTCGTCCTTCTTCCAAACTAGAGTTTAGTATGCCTAAAAACCACAACCCCATCGTTGATTTCTCCGAGTGAATGTACCCAGTCCCCCATATGACTCTCCCCCTTCTTCCAAAGTAGAGTTTTGCAGGCCTACAAACCATCCCCCGAAAGTTGGTTTCTATAAATGACGGTACGCTTTCCTATATATTACTCTTTAACTTCTTGCAAAATAGAGATTTGCATGGCTACAAAAAAGCCACCCCATAATTGCTTTCTCTGCATGAATGTAAGCGTTCCCATATATCATTCTCCTACTTCTTCCAAACTAGAGTTCAGTATGCCTACAAACCACCACACCATCGTTGCTTTCTCTGAGTGAATGTAAGCCTTCCCATATATGACTCTCACTCTGAAACCAAAATAGAGTTTGGCACGCCTACATTCCACACCCAGAGATTTGCTTTAGTGACTCTAAGCTTTCTTATATGTGATTCTCAAACTTCGTCCAAACTAGAGTTTAGCATGCCTAGAAAACACCACCCCACAGTTGCTTTCTCTGCATGAATGTAAGCGTTTGTATATATGACTCTGGTACTTCTTTCAAAATGCAATTTAGCACACCGAAAAATCAACCACCGAGAGTTGCTTTCTCTAAGTGACTGTCTGTTTTCGAACTTCTTCCAAATTATATTTTAGCATGCCTATAAAACACCACCCCATAATTGCTTTCTCTGCATCAATATAAGCGTTCATATATATGCCTCTCTCACTTCATCTAAATTAGAGTTTAGCAGGCCTACAAACAACACCCCGTGAGTTGCTTTCTCTAGGTGACTGTAAACTTTCCTATATAAGAGTCTCCAACTTCTTTCAAACTACACCATGCCAACAAAACACCACACCGTGGTTGCTTTCTCTGAGTGAACATAAGCGTTCCCATATATGACTCACACTCTGTTTCCAAAATAGAATTTAGCAGATCTACAAACCAGGCCAAGATGGTTCCTTTCTCTAAGTGACTGTAATTTTCCCCAGATATGACTCTCGCACTTCCTCCAAACTACAGATTAACATGCATACATCGCCACCCCACAGTTGCGTTCTCTGCGTGAATGTAACGGTTCATATATATGACTCTCCTACTTCTTCCCAACTACAGTTATTATGCCTTCAAACCATCACGATGTTTCTTTCTCTGAGTGAATGAATGCAAGCGTTCTCACATTTCATCCAAGTTAGAGTTTAGCAGGCCTACCAATAAACTTCCGAGAGTTGTTTTCTCTGTGTCACTCTAATCTTTCCTATATAAGACTCTCGAACTTCTTCCAAACCACAGTTTAGCATGCCAACAAAATACCACCCCAGAGTTGCTTTCTCTGCCTGAATGTAAGCGTTCATATACATGACTCTCGTACTTCCTCCAAAATACAGTTTAGAATGCCTACAAACCACCACCCAAACGTTGCGTTCTCTGAATGAATGAAAGCATTCCCATGTTTGACTCTCACAATTGATGCAAAGTAGAGTTTAGCAGGCCAAGAAAGGCTCTCCCGAGAGTTGCTTTCTCTAGGTGACTGTAAGCTTTCCTAAATAAGACTCTCCAACTTCTTCCAAACTATAGGTTAACATGCCCACAAAACATCACCCCATGGTTTTTTCTTTGCATGAATGTAAGCATTAGTATATATGACTCTGGTACTTCTTTCAAAATACAATTTAGCAGACCTAAAAATCACCCACCAAGAGTTGCTTTCTCTAAGTGACTGTTCAGGTTTAGAACTTCTTCCAAACTATAGCATGCTTACAAAACACCACCCCGTAGTTGCTTTCTCTGTGTGAATGTAAGCGTTCCCAAATATCATTCTCGTACTTCTTCCAAACTATTTAGTATGCCTACAAAAACCACCCCAGTGTTGTTTCTCTGAGGGAATGTAAGCGGTCCCATGTTTGACTCTCACACTTCATCCAAATTAGAGTTTAGCATGTGTACAAAAAAATCTCCCGAGAGTTGCTTTCCCTAGGTGACGGTAATCTTTCCTGTATAAGGTTCTCCAACTTCTTCCAAACTGCAGTTTAGCATGCCTACAAAACCTGACGCCATAAGTGCTTTCTCTGCGTGAATGTAAGTGTTCCTATATAGGACTCTCGTACTTCTTCCAAACTACAGTTTAGTATGCCCTACAAAACACCACCCAAACGTTGTTTTCTCTGAGTGAATGTAAGCGTTCCCATATATGACTCTCACACTTCAACCAAAATAACTATTTCAACCAAAATAACTCTACATTCCACACCCAGAGAGTTGCTTTCTCTATGTGACTGTAAACTTTCCTATATATGACTCTCAAACTTCGTCCAAACTAGAGTTTTGCAAGCCTACAAAGCACAACCCCATAGTTGCATTCGGTGCCGGAATGTAAGCGGTTCTACATGTGATTCTCTTGCTTCTTCCAAATTACAGGTTAGTATGCCTAGGAACCACAACCACAACGTTGCTTTCACTGAGTTCCCATATATTATTCTAACACTTCATTGAAAATAGAGTTTAGCAGGCCTACGAAACACCCCCGAGAGTTGCTTTCTCTAAGTGACTGTAAGCTTCCCAGATATGGCTCTCGAACTTCCTCCAAACTATATTTTAGTAGGCATACAAACATCACTCCATAGTTGCTTTCTCTGCGTGAAGGTAAGCGTTCCTATATACGATTCTCGTACTTCTTCCAAACTAGAGTTGACTATGCCTACAAATCACAATCCCATCGTTGATTTCTCTGAGTGAATGCACGCGGTCCCCAATATGACTCTCTCCCACTTCCAAACTGGAGTTTTGCAGGTGTACAAAACATCCCCCGAGAGTTGGTTTCTATGACTGTACCCTTTCCTATATATTACTCCTTAACTTCTTCCAAACTAGAGATTAGCATGGCTACAAAAACGCCACCCCATAATTGCTTTCTCTACGTGAATGTAAGCGTTCCCATATATCATTCTCCTACTTCTTCCAAACTAGAGTTTAGTATGTCTACAAACCACCACGCCGTCGTTGCTTTCTCTGAGGGAATGTAAGCCTTCCCATATATGACTCTCACTCTTAAACCAAAATAGAGTTTAGCAGGCCTACATTCCACACCCAGAGATTTGCTTTCTCTAAGTGACTCTAAGCTTTCTTATATGTGATTCTCAAACTTCGTCCAAACTAGAGTTTAGCATGCCTATAAAACACCACCCCATAGTTACTTTCAGTGCGTCAAAATGTATGTGTTCCTATATGTGATTCTCGTGCTTCTTCCAAACTGCAGTTTAGGAAGCCTACAAACAACCCCATCGTTTCTTTCTCTGAGTGAATGTAAGCGTTCTCATATATGACTCTCACACTTCAACCAAAACAGGGTTTTGCAGGCCTACAAACCACCCGCCAAGACTTGCTTTTTCAAAGTGGCTGTTACCTTTCCTATATAGGACTCTGGAACTTCTCCCAAGCTAGACTTTAACATGTCTACCTGACACTACTCCGTAGTTGCTCTCGCTGTGTGAATGTAAGCGTTCCTATATATGAGTCTTGTACCTCTTCTTAACTAACATCTGGCATGCCAAAATAACACTCCCCCATAGTTGCTTTCTTTGAGTCAATGTAAACATTCCTATATATGTCTCTCGCACTTCTTCCAAGCTAGAGTTAAGTCTACAAACCAATCCCCGACAGCTGTTTTCTCTGAACGAATTTAAGCGTTCCTATATATGACTATGGCACTTCCTCCAAACTAGAGTTTAGCAAGTCTACACTCCACCCCTGTTCGTTGTTTTCTCTAAGTTACTGTAAGCTTTCCTATAGATGGCTCTCGAAATTTTCCAAACTAGAGTTAGCATGCCTACTATACACCTACACATAATTGCTTTGTCTGAGTGAATATAAGCCTTCCTATATATGACTGTCGCACTTTTTCCAAATTAGAGTGTAGCCAGCCTGGAAAGCACCCCTTATAGTTGCTTTCATTGAGTGAATGTTAACATTCCTATGTATGACTCTCGCAACTTTTCCAATCTAAGATTTTAGCAATGCTACAAATCCCCCGCCGAGAGTTCCTATACATAACTGTCCTCTTTTTCCAAGCTAGAGTTTAGGAAGCCTAGAATCCGTCCCCCCGTAGACGCTTTATGTGAACGTAAGCGTTCCTATATATGACTCTCGCCTTCCTCCAAACTAGAGCTTAGGAAGCCTACAAACCAACTCCCTATAATTGCTTTCTCTGAATAAATGATATCGTTCCTATATAAGACTCTCGAACTTCTTCCAAACCAGAGTTTAACAAGCCAAAAAAGCACCCCCCATAGATGCTTCCTCTAACTCAAAGCTAATATTCCTATATATGATTCAGCTTCTTCATCCAAACTAGAGTAAGGCAAGCCTACAAATCACACACCAATAGTTGCTTTCTATAAGTAAATGTAAGCGTCCTTATATATGACTATAGCAATTCTTCCAAACTGGAGTTTAGCAAGCCTACAGACCCCAGGACTCCACTCCATAGTACCCTGGGCATTGGCGCCTGCCTGTCATGCAGGACATAGGGGCGGACCCTCATCTCAGACACGGCATTGGTGGATTGTAGGCTTTTTTAAGTTTTTGAATTGAAGAACTCTGAGAATTGGAATTCGGTTTAGGGTAAGGTTAGGTGTTAGAGACTAGGATTAGGTTTAGGGGTTAGGGTTTTAGGTTAGAATTAAGGTTAGGATTACTGTTAGGGTTAGAGAATAGGATTATGTTTAGTGGTTGGGTTTAGGTTTAGGGTGAGAGGCAAGAGTAAGGGTCAGGGATTAGGGTTACTGTTAGGAGTTAGATTCAGGGCTTACTAAGGGTTTGGTTTAGTGATAGGGTTAGGGCTTACGTTTAACGGTGTGTGTTAGGGCACGGGCGCCATCTAATGTACGAGGCACTGTGGGTGTGGAGCAAGGCTGCGTCCCCACTTCATCTTACCCTGGGTGTTGGGCTTCAACTGTCACGCAGGACAAAGGCAGAGGCTCATCAAACGCATGGTTAGGATTAAGGTTTAAGGTTAGGGTCCGGGTTGAGGGTTAGGGTGAGGGTTAACAGTTAGAGTTAGGGTAAGGGTGTTAGGGATAGGGTTAGGGTTAAGGATTAGGTTTATGATTCAGGTTTAAGGTTAGCATTAGAGGGTAGGGTTAGTGTAACTGTAGGTCAGTGTTGCGGTTAGATCTCTAGGCATTAGTGTAAAGGTCAGGGTTAGGGTTAAGAGTTAGGGTTAAGTTTAATGGTTAAGGATTGGGATTAGGGTTGAGGGTTAGTGTTAAGGTTATGGGTAATGACTCAGGATCAAATGTTAGGGTTATTTTTAGGCGTAGGGTTAGCGTAAGGGGTTAGGGTTAGTGTTAGTGTTGTTGGTAGGGTTAAGGTTAGGGTTAGCGTTTCAGAATTAGGGATTAGGTGTTATGGTTATGGCTAGGAGTTAGGGTTAGATTTACGGTATAGGTCTTGTTCTCAGGGTGTCATGCATTAACGTTAAGATAAGGGGTTAAAGTTAGGGTTACGGTGAGCTTTACCTGTTAAGGTGAGCAGTAGGATCAGGGTTAGGTGTTATGTTCTGGGTTAGGGTTATGGGTGAGGGGTAGGGTTTATCCTTAGGGCACGGGCCCTGTATGCACTAGGAGGCGAAGTTAGGGGTCTGTGATGGTCGCTGGGAACCCACTCTATCGTACGCAGTGTATGGGCCTCTGGGTTTCATGCAGGACACTGTGGCAGAGCCGGCTTTCATGCATGGCTTAGTAGGATTGTAGGCTTTCAAAACTCTGAGAAAGCAAGAAGTCTGAGAATTAGATTTCGGGTTAGGATTACGGCACGGTTTAGGGATGAAGATTAGTGGTTAGGGTGAGGGCTTAGGGTTAGGGGTTAGGGTTAGGGTTAGGGTTGCTGGTAGGGTGAAGTTTAGGGTTGACGTTTTAGAATTAGGGATGAGGTGTTACGGTTATGACTATGGTTTAGGATTAGAATTACGGGATAGGGCTTCTTCTCAAGGTGTTATGCATTCACGTTAAGTTAAGGGGCTAAGTTAGGGTTACGGGGAGGTTTATGTTTTAAGGTGAGCAATAGGATCAGGGTTAGGTGTTATGTTCAGGGTGAGGGTTATCTGTTAGGGGTAGTGTTTATACTTAGCGTACGGGCCCTGTCTGCACTGGGCGGGGGGCGGGGGTTAGGGGGATGGGATTGTCCCCAGGAACCCACTCTATCGTACGCTGGGTATGGGCTCCTGGGTTTCATGCAGGACACAGTGGCAGAGCCCCCTTTTACTCATGGCATGGGAAGATTGTAGGCTTTCTAAACTCTGAGAAAGCAAGAACTCTGAGAATTAGATTTAGGGGTAGGATTCTGGTAATGTTTAGGGATGAAGATTAGTGTCAGGGTGGGGTCTTGGGTTAGGGGTTGGGGTTAAAGGTTAGTGTTAGGTTTAACAGTTACAGTTAGGTTTACAGTTAAGTCTCAGGGTTAGGGTTAAGGTTTGGGTTTAGCGTTTGGCACAGGGGTAGGCTTCAGTGTTAGCTTCATGGTTAAAGATTAGGAGTAGGGTTAGTGTGAGGGTTAAGGGTAAGGGTCAAGATTAAGGGTTCAGGTTGGGGTTAGCCTTAGGTTTCGGGTTAGGGGTTAGGGTTAGGCTTAGGGTCAAGGGTTAGGATTAAGGTTAAGTGTTGGGCTTAGGGTTGGGGTTTAGTGTTAAGTTTATCGTGAAGTATTAGGGTTAGAGTCAGGGTTAAATGTTTGGGTGCGGTTAATGGTTAGGGTCAGGGTTAAGGTTTATGGATAGGGTTAGTGTTAAGGGTTTACGGGTAGGTTTAGGGTTCAGGGTTAGAGTTAGCATTAGGGCTTAAGGTTAGGATTAGGTGGTAGGTTAGATTTAGGGTTAGATCTAGGCGTTAGAGTAAGGGTTAAGAGATAGGGTTAGGTTTAATGCTTAGGATTAGGGTTAGGGTTTGGGGTTAAAGTAAGTGTAAGGGGTTAGGTTTAAGGATCAAAGGTTAGTGTTATTTTTAGCTGTAGTGTTAGGGTTAGGGAAAAGGGATAAGGTTGGCGTGAGGGTTTTCCTTACTGTTAGGGTTAAGGGTCAGGCTTAGATTAAAGGTTAAGGTTAGGGTCAGCGTTAAGGGTTAGGGTGAGGGTTCACGGTTACGGTAAAGGTTAAGTGTTAGTGTTAGGGATTAGCAATTAGGGTTTTTGGTAAGTGTTAGGGTTAGGAGTTAGTGTTTTATGAAGGGGTATGGTTAGAATTAGGATTGGGGTTAGTGTTAGGGTTAGGTTTAGGGGTTAGGTTTAGGGTAAAAGGATAGGATTAGGGTTACGGGTTGGGCTTAGGTTTAGGGTTAAAGTTTACTGCTGGGGTTAGGGATAGGGTTCAGGGTTAGCTTTAGGGGTTCTGGTTAGGGTTAGGTTTTAGGTTAGTGTCAGGGTTAGGTCTAGTCGTGAGGGTAAGGTTTAGGGTTAGCTTTAAGAGCTAGGGTTAGGTTTAATGGTTAGGATTAGGATTAGGGTTAAGGGTTAGGGTAAGGCTTAGGGGTTAGGGTGAAGGGTTAGGGTCAAGGGTTAGGGTTTTTGTTAGGCATAGCGTTGGGGTTAGAAGTAAGGGTTACTGTCAGTGTTAGGGTTGTAGGTAGGGTTACGGTTAGGGTTAGCGGTTTAGAATTAGGGTTAGGGATTAGGTGTCACAGTGATGACTAGGAGATAGGGTTAGAATTATGGGATAGGGGTTGTTCTCAGGAAATGGGTTATGCATTAACGTTAGGATAAGAGGTTAAAGTTAGGCGCACGGTGAGGTTTACGTGTTAAGGGGAGAAATAGGAACAGGGTTAGGTGTTATGTTCAGGGTGAGGGATATCTGTTACAGGTATTGTTTATGCTTAGCGCTGGGGCCCTGTCTGCCTTAGTCGGGGGAGGGGGGAGGTTAGGGGACTGGGATTGTCACCAGGATCCCACTGTATCGTACTCTGGGTATGGGCCCGTGGGTTTGATGCAGGACACAGTGGTAGAGCCTCCTTTCACGCATGGCATGGGAGGATTGCAGGCTTTCTAAACTCTAAGAAAGCAAGAAGTCTGAGAATTAGATTTAGGGTTAGGATTCTGGTTAGGGTTAAGGATGAAGTTTAGTGTTAGGGTGAGGGCTTAGGGTTAGGGATTAGGGTTAGGGTTAAAGGTTACTCTTAGGTTTAACGGTTACAGTTCGGTTTAGGGTTGAGGTTTACGGTTAGGGTTAAGATGAGGAGTTAGGGTTAGGTACAGGGTTAGGGTTAAGTGTTAGGTTTAGGGTTGAAGATTAGGATTAGGGTTAGGATTAAAGGTTAGCGTGAGAGTTAACGGTTAGGGTTAAGGTTAAGAGTTAGGGTTAGGGTTTAGGTTTAGGGTTAAGGGTTAGGGTTAGTTTTAGGGTTCGAGTTATGTGTTAGGGTTTGTGTTAGATGTTAGGGTTAGGTTTACTGGTGACGGTTAGGGTTACGTTTAGGGGTTAGCATTAGGGTTAAGGATTAGGTTTAGGGTAAGGGTTTAGAGTTAGTGTTGGGCTTTAGGCTCGGGGCTTAGGTTCAGGGTCAGGGGTTAGGGTTGGTGGTAGGGCGTAGATTTATCGGTCAGTTTAAGGGCACAGGACCTGGTTAATCTACGGTGAGAGGGGTGCGGTCGGAGTCATCACGAAAGCACATCATTCCCTGGGCCCTGGGACAAGACCTACATGCAGGACTCAGGCGGAGCCTCATCTCACTCATGGCATGGCTGTATTGTAGGCTTGCTTCACTTGGGAATGGAAGTAGTGTGAGAATTAGGGTTAGGGTTGGGGTTAGGGGTTTCGAGTTAGGGGTTAGGTTTGGAGTCAGGGTTAGGTGCAGGGATTAGTGGTTAGGGTTAGAGTTAGTGTTACGGGTTAGGTGTTAAGTCTGGTTTAGGGGGCTAGGGTAAGGTTTAGGTTTGGAGTTAGCGTTAGGGTTAGGCGTTAGGATTAAGGGATAGGGTTAGGGTTAAGGGTTAGCTTTAGGGTTAGGGTTCAGGTTTAGGGTTAGGGTCAGGGTTAAGGGTTAGGGTGAGGTTTAACAGTTAGGGTTAGGGTTAGGGGGTTAGAGATAGGTTTAGGGTTAAGGGTCAGGTGTATGGTTCAGGTTTAAGGTTAGCGTTAGGGGCTTAGGTTTAGTCTTAACTGTAGGTCAGCGTGGGGGTTAGATCTCTAGGCTTTAGGGTAAAGGTCAGGGTTAGGGTTAAGAGTTAGGGTTATGTTTAATGGTTAGGATTGGGATTAGGGTTAAGGGTTAGGGTTAAGGTTAGGGGTTATGACTAAGGATCAACGGTTAGGGTTATTTTTAGGCGTAGGGTTAGCGTAAGGGGTTAGGGTTAGTGTTAGTGTTGTTGATAGGGTTAAGGTTAGGGTTGGCGTTTCAGAATCAGGGATTAGGTGTTATGGTTATGGCTAGGAGTTAGGGTTAGATTTACATTATAGGTCTTGTTCTCAGGGTGTCATGCATTAACGTTAAGATAAGGGGTTAAAGTTAGGGTTACGGTGAGCTTTACCTGTTAAGGTGAGCAGTAGGATCAGGGTTAGGTGTTATGTTCTGGGTTAGGGTTATGGGTGAGGGGTAGGGTTTATCCTTAGGGCACGGGCCCTGTATGCACTAGGAGGCGAAGTTAGGGGTCTGTGATGGTCGCTGGGAACCCACTCTATCGTACGCAGTGTATGGGCCTCTGGGTTTCATGCAGGACACTGTGGCAGAGCCGGCTTTCATGCATGGCTTAGTAGGATTGTAGGCTTTCAAAACTCTGAGAAAGCAAGAAGTCTGAGAATTAGATTTCGGGTTAGGATTACGGCACGGTTTAGGGATGAAGATTAGTGGTTAGGGTGAGGGCTTAGGGTTAGGGGTTAGGGTTAGGGTTAGGGTTGCTGGTAGGGTGAAGTTTAGGGTTGACGTTTTAGAATTAGGGATGAGGTGTTACGGTTATAACTATGGTTTAGGATTAGAATTACGGGATAGGGCTTCTTCTCAAGGTGTTATGCATTCACGTTAAGTTAAGGGGCTAAGTTAGGGTTACGGGGAGGTTTATGTTTTAAGGTGAGCAATAGGATCAGGGTTAGGTGTTATGTTCAGGGTGAGGGTTATCTGTTAGGGGTAGTGTTTATACTTAGCGTACGGGCCCTGTCTGCACTGGGCGGGGGGCGGGGGTTAGGGGGATGGGATTGTCCCCAGGAACCCACTCTATCGTACGCTGGGTATGGGCTCCTGGGTTTCATGCAGGACACAGTGGCAGAGCCCCCTTTTACTCATGGCATGGGAAGATTGTAGGCTTTCTAAACTCTGAGAAAGCAAGAACTCTGAGAATTAGATTTAGGGGTAGGATTCTGGTAATGTTTAGGGATGAAGATTAGTGTCAGGGTGGGGTCTTGGGTTAGGGGTTGGGGTTAAAGGTTAGTGTTAGGTTTAACAGTTACAGTTAGGTTTACAGTTAAGTCTCAGGGTTAGGGTTAAGGTTTGGGTTTAGCGTTTGGCACAGGGGTAGGCTTCAGTGTTAGCTTCATGGTTAAAGATTAGGAGTAGGGTTAGTGTGAGGGTTAAGGGTAAGGGTCAAGATTAAGGGTTCAGGTTGGGGTTAGCCTTAGGTTTCGGGTTAGGGGTTAGGGTTAGGCTTAGGGTCAAGGGTTAGGATTAAGGTTAAGTGTTGGGCTTAGGGTTGGGGTTTAGTGTTAAGTTTATCGTGAAGTATTAGGGTTAGAGTCAGGGTTAAATGTTTGGGTGAGGGTAATGGTTAGGGTCAGGGTTAAGGTTTATGGATAGGGTTAGTGTTAAGGGTTTACGGGTAGGTTTAGGGTTCAGGATTAGAGTTAGCATTAGGGCTTAAGGTTAGGATTAGGTGGTAGGTTAGATTTAGGGTTAGATCTAGGCGTTAGAGTAAGGGTTAAGAGATAGGGTTAGGTTTAATGCTTAGGATTAGGGTTAGGGTTTGGGGTTAAAGTAAGTGTTAGGGGTTAGGTTTAAGGATCAAAGGTTAGTGTTATTTTTGGCTGTAGTGTTAGGGTTAGGGAAAAGGGATAAGGTTGGCGTGAGGGTTTTCCTTACTGTTAGGGTTAAGGGTCAGGCTTAGATTAAAGGTTAAGGTTAGGGTCAGCGTTAAGGGTTAGGGTGAGGGTTAACGGTTACGGTAAAGGTTAAGCGGTAGTGTTAGGGATTAGCGATTAGGGATTTTGGTAAGTGTTAGGGTTAGGAGTTAGTGTTTTATGAAGGGGTATGGTTAGATTTAGGATTGGGGTTATTGTTAGGGGTTAGGTTTAGGGTAAAAGGATAGGATTAGGGTTAAGGGTTGGGCTCAGGTTTATGGTTAAAGTTTAGTGTTAGGGTTAATGTTTAGTGTTATGGTCCAGTTTAAGTGTTAGGGTGAGGGTTAACGGTTAGGATTAGGCTTAGAGGTTGGGGATATAGTGAGGGTTCAGTGTTAGGGTTAGGTTTAGGGTTCAGGGTTAAGGTTAGCTCTAGGGGTTATGGTTAGGGTTAGGTGTTAGGTTAGTGTCAGGGTTAGGTCTAGTCGTGAGGGTAAGGTTTAGGGTTAGCTTTAAGAGCTAGGGTTAGGTTTAATGGATAGGATTAGGATTAGGGTTAAGGGTTAGGGTAAGGCTTAGGGGTTAGGGTGAAGGATTAGGGTCAAGGGTTAGGGTTTTTGTTAGGCATAGCGTTGGGGTTAGAAGTAAGGTTTACTGTCAGTGTTAGGGTTGTAGGCAGAGTTACGGTTAGAGTTAGCGGTTTAGAATTAGGGTTAGGGATTAGGTGTTACAGTAATGACTAGGAGATAGGGTTAGAATTATGGGATAGGGGTTGTTCTCAGGGAATGGGTTATGCACTAACGTTAGGATAAGAGGTTAAATTTAGGCTCACGGTGAGGTTTACGTGTTAAGGGGAGAAATAGGAACAGGGTTAGGTGTTATGTTCACGGTGAGGGATATCTGTTACAGGTATTGTTTATGCTTAGCGCACGGGCCCTGTCTGCCTTAGGCGGGGGTGGGGGGAGGTTAGGGGACTGGGATTGTCACCAGGATCCCACTGTATCGTACTCTGGGTATGGGCCCGTGGGTTTGATGCAGGACACAGTGGTAGAGCCTCCTTTCACGCATGGCATGGGAGGATTGCAGGCTTTCTAAACTCTAAGAAAGCAAGAAGTCTGAGAATTAGATTTAGGGTTAGGATTCTGGTTAGGGTTAAGGATGAAGTTTAGTGTTAGGGTGAGGGCTTAGGGTTAGGGATTACGGTTAGGGTTAAAGGTTACTCTTAGGTTTAACGGTTACAGTTCGGTTTAGGGTTGAGGTTTACGGTTAGGGTTAAGATGAGGGGTTAGGGTTTGGTATAGGGTTAGGGTTAGGTACAGGGTTAGGGTTAAGTGTTAGGTTTACGGTTGAAGATTAGGATTAGGGTTAGGATTAAAGGTTAGCGTGAGAGTTAACGGTTAGGGTTAAGGTTAAGAGTTAGGGTTAGGGTTTAGGTTTAGGGTTAAGGGTTAGGGTTAGTTTTAGGGTTCGAGTTATGTGTTAGGGTTTGTGTTAGAGGTTAGGGTTAGGTTTACTGTCCACGGTTAGGGTTACAGTTAGGCGTTAGCATTAGGGTTAAGGATTAGGTTTAGGGTAAGGGTTTAGAGTTAGTGTTGGGCTTTAGGCTCGGGGCTTAGGTTCAGGGTCAGGGGTTAGGGTTGGTTGTAGGGCTTAGATTTATCGGTCAGTTTAAGGGCACAGGACCTGGTTAATCTACGGTGAGAGGGGTGCGGTCGGAGTCATCACGAAAGCACAACATCATTCCCTGGGCCCTGGGACAAGACCTACATGCAGGACTCAGGCGGAGCCTCATCTCACACATGGCATGGCTGTATTGTAGGCTTGCTCCACTCTGGAAATGGAAGTAGTGTGAGAATTAGGGTTAGGTTTGGGGTTAGGGGTTTCGAGTTAGGGGTTAGGTTTGGAGTCAGGGTTAGGTGCTAGGGATTAGTGGTTAGGGTTAGAGTTAGTGTTACGGGTTAGGTGTTAACTCTGGTTTAGGGGGCCAGGGTAAGGTTTAGGTTTGGAGTTAGCGTTAGGGTTAGGCGTTAGGGTTAAGGGATAGGGTTAGGGTTAAGGGTTAGGCTTAGGGTTAGGGTTCAGGGTTAGGGTTAGGGTCAGGGTTAAGGGTTAGGGTGAGGGTTAACAGTTAGGGATAGGGTTAGGGGGTTAGGGATAGGATTAGGGTTAAGGGTTAAGTTTATGGTTCAGGTTTAAGGTTAACATTAGGGGGTTAGGGTTAGTGTTACCTGTAAGTCAGTGTTAGGGTTAGATCTCTAGGCATTAAGGTAAAGGTTAGGTTTAGGTTAAGTGTTAGGGTTATGTTTAATGGTTAGGCTTGGGATTAGGGTTAAGTGTTAGGGTTAAGGTTAGGGGTTATGACTAAGGATCAACGGTTAGGGTTATTTTTAGGCGTAGGGTTAGGGTAAGGGTTTAGGGTTAGTGTTAGTGTTGTTCGTAGGGTTAAGGTTCGGGTTGGCGTTTCAGAATTCGGGATCAGGTGTTATGGTTATGGCTAGGAGTTAGCGTTAGAATTACAGTATAGTGCTTGTTCTCAGGGTGTCATGCATTAACGTTAAGATAAGGTGTTAAAGTTAGGGTTATGGTGAGCTTTACCTCTTAAGGTGAGCAGTATGATCAGGGTTAGGTGTTATGTTCTGGGTTAGGCTTATGGGTGAGGGGTAGGGTTTATGGTTAGGGCACGGGCCCTGTATGCACTAGGAGGCAAAGAAAGGGGTCTGTGATGGTCGCTGGTAACCTACTCTATCGTATGCAGTGTATGGGCCTCTGGTTTCCTGCAGGACACTGTCGCAGAGCGGGCTTTCATGCATGGCTTAGTAAGATTGTAGGCTTTCAAAACTCTGAGAAAGCAAGAAGTCTGAGAATTAGATTTCGGGTTAGGATTACGGCACGGTTTAGGGATGAAGATTAGTGTTAGGGTGAGGGCTTAGGGTTAAGGGTTATGGTTAGGGTTAGGGTTGATGGTAGGTTGAAGTTTAGGGTTGGCACTTTAGTATATGGATGAGGTGTTATGGTTATGGCTAGGGGTTAGGTTTAGAATTATGGGATAGGGCTTCTTCTTTGGGTGCTATGCATTAACGTTAAGATAAGGGGATAAATTAGGGTTATGGTTAGGTTTATGTTTTAAGGTGAGCAACAGGATCAGGGTTAGGTTTTATGTTTGGAGTTAGGGTTATCTGTTAGGGATAGTGTTTTTGCTTAGCGCACGGGCCCTGTCTTCACCAGGAGGGGGGCGTTAGGGACTAGGATTGCCACTGGGAACCCGCTCTATCATGCACTAGTTATGGGCCCCCGGGTTTCTTTCAGGACACAGTGGCAGAGCCTCCTTTTACTCATGACATGGGAGAATTGTAGGCTTTCTAAACTCTGAGAAAGCAAGAAGTCTGAGAATTAGATTTAGGGGTAGGTTTATGGTAATGTTTAGGGATGAAGGTTAGTGTTAGGGTGCGTTCTTAAGGTCAGTGGTTAGGGTTAAAGGTTAGTGTTAGGTTTAACCGTTACAGTCAGGTTTATGGTTATGTTTTAGGGTTAGGGTTAAGGTTAAGGTTTAGCATTTGGTACAGTGTTAGGCTTAAGTTTTAGCTTTAGGGTTAAAGATTAGGATTAGGGTTAGGGTTAAGGGCTAGTGTGAGGGTTAATGGTAAGGATCAAGACTAAGGGCTAGGGTTTTTGTTAGTGTTAGGAATAAGTCTTCGTGTAGGCTTTAGGGTTAGCGTTAAGTGTTATGGTTAGGGTTAGGTTTAGGGTTCATGGTTAGTGTTATGTTTAGGGGTTAGTGTTAGGGTTAGGGCTTAGGTTTAGGGTAAGGTTTTAGAGTTCGTGTTCAGCGTTACGGTCGGAGCTTATGTTTACGGTTAGGGGTTAGTGTTAGTGTTAGGGCTGAGATTTAGCTGTTAGTTTAAGGGCACAGGACCTGTTTTATCTACGGTGAGAAGGGTGCTGTCGGAGTCTCCACGAAAGCACAAAATCGTTCCCTGATCCTTGGGAAAGGACCTACATGCAGGACTCAGGTGGAGCCTCATCTCACGCATAGTATAGCTGTATTGTAGGCTTGCTTCACTCTGAGAATGGAAGTAGTGTGAGAATCAGGGTTAGGGTTTGGGTTAGGGGTTTGGAGTTTGGGATTATGGTTCGAGTCAGGGTTAGGTCCTAGGGATTAGGAGTTAGGGTTAGTGTTAGGGATAGGGGTTAGTTGTTGGGTTTGGGTTAGGGTGCTAGGGTTAGGTTTAGGGTTGGGGTTAATATTAGGGTTAGCGTTTAGGGTTAAAGGATAGGATTATGGTTAAGGGTTTGGCTTAGGGGTAGGGTTAAGGGTTAGTGTTAAGGTTTAGGGTTAAGTTCAGGGTTACGTGTTAGGGTGAGGGTTAACAGTTAGGGTTATGGTTAGGGTCTTAGGGATAGGGTTAGGGTTAGAGTTAGGGGTTAGGATTAAGGGTGAAGTGTTAGGGTTATTTTTAGGCATAGTTTTAAAGTTAGGGGCTAGGGTAATGTTTGGTTTGATGGTAGGTTTAAGGTTAGGGTTAGCGGTTTAGAATTCGCATTAGGGATTAGGTGTTATGGTTATGGCTTGGAGTTAGGGTTAGAATTCAGAGATAGGAGTTGTTCTCAGGGTAAGTGTTATGCATTAACGTTATGATAAGGGGTTAAATTTAGGGTTATGGTGAGATTTACATTTTAAGGTGAGCAATGGGATCAGGGTCAGGTGTTATGTTCAGGGTTATGGTTAGGGGTGAAGGGTAGGGTTTATGATTACGACTCGGGCCCTGT
Organism: Eulemur rufifrons; assembly: GCF_041146395.1. Classification (NCBI taxonomy): domain Eukaryota; kingdom Metazoa; phylum Chordata; class Mammalia; order Primates; family Lemuridae; genus Eulemur; species Eulemur rufifrons. Next base: position 441,401 of record NW_027182813.1, read on the forward strand.
CTGCACTAGGCAGGGGGGAAGGGGTTTGGGGTTGCGATTGTCATCGGGAACCCACTCTAGTGTATGCTGAGTATGGGCACTGGGGTTTCCGGCAGGACACAGTGGTAGAGCCTCCTTTTATTCATGGCATGGGAGGATTGTAGGCTTTCTAACGCTGAGAAAGCAAGAAGTCTGATAATTAGATTTAGGGTTAGGATTATAGTTAGGGTTAGGAATGAGGTTAGTGCTAGGGTGAGGGATTAGGGCTAAGGATTATGGGTAGAGTTAAGGTTAAATGTTAGAGTTAGGTTTAACGGTTACAGTTAGGTTTAGGGTTACGTTTTAGGGTGAGGGTTATGGTTAGGGGTTAGGGTTTGGTACAGGGTTAGGGTTAAGTGTTAGGTTTAGGGTTAAAGATTAGAATTCGGATTAGGGTTGACGGTTAGTGTGAGTGTTAACGGTTAGGTTTGTGTTTAAGGGTTAGGGTTAGGGTTTAGGGCTAGTGTTAAGCGTTCGTGTTAGATTTAGGGTTAGAGTAAAGTGTTATGGTTAGGGTTATGGGTTAGCATTAGGGTTAAAGGTTAAGGGTTAGGTTTATTTTCAGGCACAGGGTTAGGATTAGGTGTTAGGGTTAGTGTTACCGTTAAGGTTTTTTGTAGGCTTAAGGTTAGGTTTAGCAGTTTAGAATTAGGGTTAGGGATTAGGTGTAATGGTTATGGTAAGGAGTTAGGGTTAGAATTATGGCATAGTGGTTGGTCTCAGGGTCAGTTTTATGCTTAAAGTTAGGGTAAGCGGTTAAAGTTAGTGTTACGGTGAGCTTTACATGTTAAGGTGAGCAATAGTCAGGGTTAGGTTTTATGTTCAGGGTTATGGTTATGGGTTGGGGCAGTGTTTATGCTTAGGGCACAGGCCCTGTCTTCACTAGGTGGGGGGGGGGTTCGGAGGCTGGGATTGTCACCAGGAACCCACTCTATCGTATGCTGGGTATGGGCCTCTGGGTTTCATGCAGGGCACAGTGGCAGAGCCTCCTTTCATGCATGGCATGGGAGGATTGTAGGCTTTCTAAACTCTGAGAAAGCAAGAAGTCTGAGAATTAGATTTAGGGTTAGGATTACGGTTAGGGTTAGGGATGAAGTTTAGTGTTAGGGAGAGGGCTTAGTGTTAGGGATTAGGGTTTGGTACAGGGTTAGGGTTAAGTGTTCGGCTCAGGGGTACAGATTAGGATTAGTGTTAGGTTTAAGGGTTAGCTGAGGGTTAACGGTTAGGGTTAAGGTGAAGGGTTAGGGTTAGGGTTTAGGGTTAGGATTAGGGGTTCGTGTTAGGTTTAGGGTTACACTTAAGTGTTAGGGTTTAGGTTCAGGTTTAGGGTTCATGGTTAGGGTTATGTTTAGGGGTTAGGTTTAGGGGTTAGGTTTGGTGTAAGGGTATAGTGTTAGTGAAGGGAGTTTGGGTCAGGGTTTCTGTTTAGGGTAGGGATTAGTGTTAGTGTTCGGACTTAGATTTAGCGATTAGTTTAAGGTCAGAGGACCTGTTTAATCTATGGTGAGAATGGTGTGGAATGGGTCGCTGAGACACCACAGCATTGTACCCTGGGCCTTGGGCTCAGACCTACATGCAGGAATCAGGGGGAGCCTGTTCTCATGCATGGCATGGTTGTATTATAGGCTTGGTTAACTCTTAGAATGGAAGAAGTGTGAGAATTAGGGTTATGGTTAGGGTTAGGGATTTGGGTTTAGGAGAGAGTGTTCAAATGAGGGTTAGGGGTTAGGCATTAGGGGTTAGGGTTAGTGTTAGGGTTAGGGGTTGGGGTGAGGGTTGGGTTAGGGGCTAGGGTTAGGTTTAGGGTTGGGGTTAGTGTTAGCATTCGAGTTAGGGATTAGAGTTAGGGTTAAGGGATAGGATTACAGTTAAGAGTTTGGCTTAGGGTTCAGGTTAAGGGTTAGGGTTATGGTTAAAGATTAGTGTTAGTTTAAACAGTTACAGTTAGGTTTAGGGTTAAATTTTAGGGTGAGGGCTTTTTAAACTCTGAGAGAGGAAGACGTCTGAGATTAAGATTTAGGGTTAGGATTATGGTTAGGATTAGGGATGACGATTAGTGTTAGGGTGAGGGCTTAGGGTTAAGGGTTAGGGTTAGAGTTAGGGTTAAGGTTAGTGTTAGTTTTAACGGTTAAAGTTAGGTTTAGGGTTAAGGTTTATTGTCAGGGTTAAGGTCAGGGGTTAGGGTTTCATACAGGGTAAGAGTTAAGTGTTAGGTTTAGGGTTAAAGATTAGCATTATGGTTAGTGTTAAAGGTTAGTGTGAGGGTAAAAGTTTAGGGTGAAGTTTAAGGGCTAGGGTTAGGGGTTAGTGTTAGGGTTAAGGGGTCTTGTTAGGTTTAGGGTTACAGTTAAGTGTTATGGTTAGTGTTAGGGGTTACGGTTAGGCTTAGGGTTCATGGTTAGTGTAACATTTAGGGTTTAGGGCTAGGATTAAATGATAGTGTTAGAGTTAAGGCTTAGGCTTTGGGTAAAGGTTTAGGGATAGGTTTACGGGTTAGGGTTAGTGTCAGGGTTAAATGTTAGGGTGAGAGTTAACAGTTACGGTTAGGGTTATTGGTTAGGGGTTGTGTTTATGCTTAGGGCACGTGCCTTGTCTGCACTAGGCGGAGAGGTTAGGGGGCTAGCATATTCGCCAGGAAATCACTCTGTCGTATGCTGGGTATTGGCCCCTGGGTTTCATGCTGGACACAGTGGCAGGGCCTCCTTTCACACATGGCATGGGAGGATTATAGGCTTTCTAAACTCTGAGAAAGAAAAAGTCTGAGAATTAGATTTAGGGTTAGGATTATGGTTAGAATTAGGGATGAAGTTTAGTGTTAAGGTGATGCCTTAGGGTTAGGGGTTAGGTTTAGGGTCAGAGTTAAAGGTTAGTGTTAGGTTTAACAGTTACAGTTAGGTGTAGCGTTAAGGTTTAGTGTTAGGGTTCAGTTTAGGGGATAGGTTTTGGTACAGGTTAAGGTTTAAGTGTTAAGTTTAGAGTTAAAGATTACAATTAGGGTTAGGTTTAAGGGTAAGTGTGAGGATTAATGGTTAGGGTTAAGCATGAGGGTTAGGGATTAGGTTTAGTGTTAAGGGTTTATTTTAGTTTAGGGTTAGAGTTAAGTGTTATGGTTAGGGTTAGGGGTTAGGGTTAGATATAGGGTGCATGGTTAGGGTTACGTTTAGGGGTTAGGGTTACGGGTTAGGTTTAGGGTGAGTGTTTGGTGTTAGTGTTGGGCATTAGGATAAGGGCTTAGGTTTAGGGTTAGCGTTTAGGTTTAGTGTTAGGGCTTAGATTTAGCGGTTAGTTTAAGGGCACAGGACCTGTTTAATCTATGGTGAGAAGGGTGCAGAATTGGTCCCCTTGACACCACACCATCGTACCTGGGCCTTGGGCCCAGACCTACATGCAGGACTCAGGCGGAGCCTCTTCTCACTCATGGCATGGCTCTATTGTAGGCTTGGTGAACTCTGAAAATGGAGGAAATGTGAGAATTAGGGTTATGGTTATGGTTAATTGTTTGGGGTTAGGGGTTAGGGTTCGAGTGTGGTTCAGGGGTTAGAAATTAGGAGTTAGTGTTAGTGTTAGGGTTAAGGGTTAGGGGTTAGTGTTGGTTTAGGGGCTAGGGTTAGATTCAGAGTTAGGGTTAGTGTTAGGGTTAGGGTTAGGGATTATGGTTAGGGTTAGGAATTAGGGTTAGGGTTAGGCTTAAGGGATAGGATTAGGGTAAAGGGTTAAGGCTTAGAGTTAGCATTAGGGATTAGGGTTAGGGTTAAGTGTTAGGGTTTTGGTCTGATTTAAGGGTTAGGGTGAGCGTTTACAGTTAGGGTTGGCCGGGCGCGGTGGCTCACGCCTGTAATCCTAGCACTCTGGGAGGCCGAGGCAGGTGGATCGCTCGAGGTCAGGAGTTCAAGACCAGCCTGAGCAAGAGCGAGACCCCGTCTCTACTAAAAATAGAAAGACATTATATGGACAACTAAAAATCTATATAGAAAAAAATTAGCCGGGCATAGTGGCGCATGCCTGTAGTCCCAGCTACTCGGGAGGCTGAGGCAGTAGGATCGCTTAAGCCGAGGAGTCTGAGGTTGCTGTGAGCTAAGCTGACGCCACGGCACTCACTCTAGCCTGGGCAACAAAGTGAGACTCTGTCTCAACAAAAAAAAAAAAAAAAAAAAAAAAACAGTTAGGGTTAAGGTTAATTGTTAGGATTGGGGGTTAGGCTTAAGGATTCGTATTAGGGTTAGGGTATAAGGGTGAGACTTAAGTCTTATGGTTAGGGACAGGGCTTTTGGTTAGGGATAAGGGTTAGGAGTTAGGGTTACTTTTAGGCATAGGGTAGGATTAGGGGTGAGGGTTAGGGTTAAGGTTAGTGTTAGGGTTGTTGGTAGTGTTAAGGTTAGGGTTAGCAGTTTAGAATTAGGGTTAGGGATTAGGTTTTATGGTTATGGCTAAGATTTAGGGTTAGAATTATGGGATAGGCGTTGTTCTCAGTGTAAGTGTTATGCATTAACTTTAGGAGATGCGGTTAAAGTTAGGGTTACAGTGTGGTCTACATGATAAGGTGAGCAGTAGGATCAGGGTTAGGTGTTACGTTCAAGGTTAGGGTTATATGTTAGGCGTACTTTTTATGCTTAGGGCACGGGCCCTGTCTGCACTAGGCGGGAGGATTAGGGGTCTAGGATTGTGGCCGAGAACTTTCTCTATCGTACACTGGGTATGGGTCCCTGGGTTTCATGCAGGACACAGTGGCAGAGCCTCTTTTCACGCATGGCATGGGAGGATTGTAGGCTTTCTAAACTCTGAGAAAGCAAGAAGTCTGAGAATTAGATTTAGGGATAGGATTATGGTTAGTGTTAAGAATAAAGTTTAGCATTAGGGTGAGGGCTTAGGGTTAGGGGTTAGAGTTACGGTCAGGGTTAAAGGTTAGTGTTAGGTTTAATGGTTAGAGTTAGCTTTAGGGTCAAGTGTTAGGGTTAAGGTTAAGGTTAGGGGTTAGGTTTTGGTACAGGGTAAGGGTTAACTGTTAGGTTTAAGGTTAAAGATTACGATTAGGGTTAGGTTTAAGGGTTAGTGTGAGAGTTAACGGTTAGGGTTAAGGTTAAGTGCTAGGGTTAGTGGTTAAGTTTAGGTTTAAGTGTTCGTGTTAGGTTTAGGGTTAGAGTTAAGTTTTATGGTTAGGGTTTGGGGTTAGGATTAGGTTTAGGGTTCATCGTTAGGGTTACGTTTAGGCATTAGGGTTATGGGTAAGGATTAGGGTAAGGGTTTAATGTTAGTGTTGGGCGTTAGGGTCAGGGCTTAAGTTTAGGGGTAAGGGTTAGTGTTAGAGTTAGCGTTAGGGCTTAGATTTAGAGGTTATTTTAAGGGCACAGGACCTGTGTAATCTATGGTGAGAAGTGTGCAGAATGGGTCATCGCCACACCACACCATCGTACCCGAGGCCTTGGGCCCAGACCTACATGCAGGTCTCAGGCAGAGCCTCTTCTCACGCATGGCATGGTTTTATTGTAGGCTTGGCTAACTCTGAGAATGGAGGAAGTGTGAGAATTATGGTTATGATTAGGGTTAGGTGTTTGGGGTTAGGGGTTAGTGTTCGCGTGAGGGTTAGGTGTTAGGGATTAGGGGTTAGGGTTAATGTTAGCATTAGGGGTTAACGGTTAGGGTTGGGTTAGGGACTAGGGATAGATTTAGCGTTGGGGTTAGGGTTAGGGTTAGGGTTAGGGGTTAGGGTTAGGGTTAAGGGATAGGATTAGGGTTAAGGGTTAAGGCTTAGGGTTAGCATTAAGGGATGGGTTAGGGTTAAGGGTTAGGGTTATGGTCCGAGTTAAGGGTTAGGGTGAGGGTTAACAGTTAGGGTTAGGGTTATAAGTTAGGGATAGTGTTAGGTTTAAGGTCTAGGGTTAGGGTTAGAGGTAGCTTTACTGCTAAGATTAGGTCTCGGCATTAAGGTAAGGGTTAGTGTTAGGGTTAAGGGTTAGGGTTAGGTTTAATTGTTAGGATTAGGATCAGAATTAAGGGTTAGGCTTAGGGTTAGTGGATAGGGTTAGGGTTTAGGGTAAACTTTTAAGGTTATGTTTAGGGATAAGGTTAGGGTTAGCGTTTAAGGTTAGGGTTAGTATTAGGGTTGTTTGTAGGGTTAAGGTAATGTTTAGTGGTTAGAATTAGGGTTAGGGATTAGGGGTTACTGTTATGGCTAGGAGTTAGGGTTAGAATTAAGTGATAAGGGTTGTTCTTAGCATAAGTGTTATGCAGTAATGTTAGGATAAGTGGTTAAAGTTAGGTTTACGGTGAGGTTTATGTGTTAAGGTGAGCAATAGGATCAGGGTTCGAATTATGAGTGAGGGGTAGGGTTTTGCTTAGGGTATGGGCCCTGTCTTCCCTAGGAGTGGGATTGAGGGGGATGCGATTGTCACCAGAAACCCACTCTATCGTATGCAGGGTATGGGCCCATGGGTTTCTTGTAGGACACTCTGGCAGAGCCTGATTTCACGCATGGTAAAGGAGGATTGTAAGCTTTCAAATCTCTAAGAAAGTAAGAAGTCTGAGAATTAGATTTAAGGTTAAGATTATCGTTATGGTTAGGGATGAAGTTTAATCTTAGGGTGAGGGCTTCGGGTAAGGGGATACGGTTAGTTTTAGGGTTAAAAGTTACTGTTAGGTTTAACAGTTACAGTTAGACTTAGGGTTTAGGTTTAGGGTTAGGGTTAAGCTTAGGGATTATGGTTTGGTACAGGGTTAGGGTTAAGTGTTAGGGTTAGGGTTAAAGATCATGACAAGGGTTAGAGTTAAGGGATAGTTTGAGTGTTAACAGTTAGGGTTAAGGATAACTTTTAGGGTTAGGGGTTAGGATTAGTGTTAGGGCTGAGATTTAGTGGTTAGTTTAAGGGCACAGGACCTGTTTAATCTATGGTGAGAGTGGTGCACAGGGTCGCTGCGACACAACACCACCATACGCTGGGCCTTGGGCCAAGACCTACATACAGGACTCAGGTGGAGCCTCTTCTCACGCATGACATGGCTGTATTGTAGGCTTGGTTAACTCTGAGAATGGAAGAAGTGTCAGAAATCGGGTTAGGGCTGGCTGTAGGTGTTTTTAACCCCTAACCCTAACACTAACCCCCTAATCCTAACCCTAACACTAACCCCAAGGTTAAATCTAACCTTAACCCCTACGACAACCCTAACCCTAACCCTAACCCCTCTCACTGTAGAATAAACAGGTCCTGTGCCCTTAAACTAACCACTAAATCTAAGCCCTAACATCAACCCTAACCTCTGACCCTAAACCTAAGCCCTGAGCCTAAAGCCCAACACTAACTCTAAACTCTTACCCTAAAGCTAATCCCTAACCCTAATGCTAACCTCTAAACATAACCCTAACTGTGAACCCTAAACCTAACCCTAACCTCGAGCGCTAACCATAGCACTTAACTCTAACCCTAAACCTAACATGAACCCTTAATCCTAACACTAACCCTAACCCTAACACTTAACTTTAACCCTGACTGTTAACCCTCACACTAACCTTTAAACCTAACCTTAATCGTAATCTTTAACCCTAAACCTAATATTTAACCCTAATCCTGTACCAAACCCTAAACCCTAACCTTAAACCTAACCATAAACCTTAACCCTGAACCTAACTGTAACGGTTAAAACTAAGAGTAACCTGTAACGCTACCCGTAACCCCTAACTCTAAGCCTTCACCCTAACACTAACCTTGATCCTTAACCCGAACCCTAACCCTAACCCTAAATCTAATTCTCAGTCTTCTTGCTTTCTTAGAGTTTAGAAAGCCTACAATCCTCCCATGCCATGCGTGAAAGGAGGCTCTTCCACTGTGTCCTGAATGAACCGCTGGGGCCCATAACCAGAGTATGATAGAGTGGGTTCCTGGTGACAATCTCAGCCCCCTAACCCCCCCCTCCCCGCCTAATGCAGACAAGGTCCGTGCCCTAAGCATAAACTCTACACCTCACCCAAAACTCTAACCCTGAAAATAACATTTAACCCTGATTCTATTGCTCACCTTAGAATGTAAACCTCACCGTAACCTGAACTTTAACCTCTTATCCTAACGTTAATGCATAACACTTACCCTGAGATTAACCCCTATCCCATAATTCTAACCCTATCTCCTAGTCATAACTGTGACAACTAATCCCTAACCCTAATTCTAAACCACTAACACTAACTGTTACCCTACGTAGTTACTGTTACGGTAACCTACTGTTACCCTAACACTGAACCTAACCCTTACTCCTAACGCCAAAGCTATGGCTAAAAATAATGCTAACCCTTGACCCTTTACCCTAACTCCTAACCCTAATCCTAATCCTAACCACTAAACCCAACCTTAGCTCTTAACCCTAACCCTAAACCTTACCCTGACGCCTAGACCTAACACTAACACTAAACTAACACCTAACCCTAATCATAACCCCTAAAGCTACCCCTAACCCTGAACCCTAAACCTAATCCTAACACTTAATACTAACTATATCCCTAATCCCTAAACCCAACCCTAACCCTAACCGTTAACCGTCACCCTAACCCTTAAACCGGACCCTAACACTAAATCTTAACCCTAAACCTACGCCCAACCCTTAGCCATAATCCTATCCCTTAACCCTAAACCTAACCCCTAACCCTAAACCTAACACTAACCCCAATCCTAATTCTAACCATAGCCCTTAATACATCACTACGCCTAACCCCTAACCCTAACCCTAACCCCTAATGCTAATCCTAACACTGAACCCTAAACCTAACCCTATCCCTAACCCTTAAACATAACTCTATCCCTAACCAATAATCCTAAGCCTAATCTTTAACCCTCACCCTAGAGCTAAACTCAAACCGTAACCCTAAGCCTAAACCCCAACCCTAACACTTAACACAAACTCTAAGCCTTAACACTTAACCCCAATCCTATCCTTTAACCCTAACACTAACCCTGATGCCTAATCCTAACCCTAACACTAACCCCAACCATAAATCTAACCCTAGCCACTAACACAAAACTAACCCCTAACCCTAACACTAACCCTAAATCCTAGTCCCTAACCACTAAACCTCACTTGAACCCTAACCCCTAACACCAAACCCTTAACCCTAACCATAACCCTATTTCTCACACTACTTCCATTCTCAGAGTTAACCAAGCCTAAAATACAACCATGCAATGCGTGAGTAGAGTTTCTGCATGAGTCCTGCAAGTAGGTCTGGGCCAAAGGCCCAGGATCCGATGGTGTGGTGTCGCATGGAAACATTCTGCACCCTTCTCACCATAGATTACACAGGTCCTGTACCCTTAAACTAACCGCCAAATCAAAGCCCAAACACTGACCCTTACCCCTAACCCTACCTAAGCCCTGACCCTAATGCCCAACACTAACACTAAACGCTTACCCTAAACCTAACCCCTAAATGTAACCTTAACCGTGAACCCTAAACCTAACCCAAACCCCCAACCCTAACCATAACACTTAACTCTAACCCTAAACCTAACATGAACACTTAACCCTAACCCTAACCCATAAACCTAACACTTAACCTTAACCCTAACCGTTAACCCTCACACTAAACCTTAACCCTAACCCTAATCCTAATCTTTAAGCCTAAACCTAGCACTTAACCCTTACCCTGTACCAAAACCTAACCCCTAATCTTAACCCTAAGCTTAAATCTTAAAGCTTAACCCTAACCCTAACTGTAACTGTTAAACCTAACACTAACCTTTAACCCTGACCCTAACCGAAACCACTAACCCTAAGCCCTCACCATAACAGTAACCTATATTGCTAACCCTAACCCTAATCCTAGCCCTAAATTTAATTCTCAGACTTCTTGCTTTCTCAGAGTTTACAAAGCCTACAATCCTCCCATGCCATGTGTAGAAGGAGGCTCGGCCACTGTGTCCGGCTTAAAACCAAGGGGCCCATACCCAGTGTATGATAGAGTGGCTTCCGGCATCTATCCCAACCCTCTAAGCCCCCTCCTAGAGCAGAGAGGGCTCGTGATATAAGCATGAACACTACCCCTCACCCATAACCCTAACCCTGAACATCACAGCTCACCCTGATACTATTGCTCACCTTAACACATCAACCTCACCATAACTCTAACTTGAACCCATTATCCTAACGTTAATGCATAAGACTTACCCTAAGAACAACCCCTATCCCTTAATTCTAACCCTAACTCCTAGCCACAATTGTAACACCTAATCCCTAAGGCTAATTCAAAACTGCTAAACATTACCTTATCCCTACAAACTAACCCTAACCCTAACCGCTAACCCTAACCGTACACCTAAAAATAACCGTAACACTTGACACTTAACCCTAACCCTTAACCCTGATCCTAATCCTAACAATTAAAGCTAACCCTAACTCTTAAGCCTAACACTAACACGTACCCTAATGCCTAGACCTAACCCTAAGAGTAAACGTAACCCCTAACCCTAACCCTAATCCCTAATGCTAACCCTAACACTGAACCCTAATCCTAAGCCTTAAACCTAACTCTATCCTTAACCCATAACCCTAGCCCTAACCGTTAACCCCACACTAACCCTTAACTCGAACTGTAACCCTAACCCTTAAAACTAAACCTAACACTTAAAGCTAACCCTAAGCCTTAACGCTTAACCCTTATCCTATCCCTTAACCCTAACCCTAACCCCTAACGCTAACCCTAACCCCACTCTAAATCTAACCCTAGCCCCTAACCCAACCCTAACCCCTAAGCCCTAACCCTATCACTAAACCCAACACCTACTCCCTAACCCCTAATCCTCACTCGAAGCTTAAGCCCTAACCCTAAGCCCTCTCCCTGACTAATCTTCATCCCTAACCCTAACCATAATCCTAACCCTAAATCTAATTCTCAGACTTCTTGCTATCTCAGAGTTTTAAAAGCCTACAATTCTCCAAAGCCATGCGTGAAAGCTGGCTCTGCCACAGTGTCCTGCATGAAACCCAGGAGCCCATACTCTGTGTACAATAGAGTGGGTTCCCGGGGACAATCACAGCCCCTTAACTCCCCCTGCTAGTGCTGACAGGGCCCATGCCCTAAGCAAAATCCCTGCACCTCACCCATAACCCTAACCCTGAACATAACACCTAACCCTGATGTTATTGTTCACCTTAACACGTAAACCTCACTGTAACCCTAACTTTAACCCCTATCCTAATGTTATTGCATAACACTTACCCTAAGAACAAACCCTATCCCTTAATTCTAAGCCTAACTCCTAGCATAACCGTAACACCTAATCCCTAACCTTAATTCTAAACTGCTAAACATTACCTTCACCCTACAAACAACCCTAACACTAACCCTAACTCTAACCGCTAACCCTAACCCTAACCATTACCCTGATCATAATCCTAACAATTAAACCTAACCCTAATTCTTAACCCTAACACGAACCATTACCATAATGCCTAGACCTAACCCTAACTGTAACCCTAACCCCTAACCCTAACCCTAACCGCTAATGCTAACCCTAACCCCGAACCCTAAACCTAACCCTAACCCTATCCCTTAAACCTATTACTATCCCTAAACCATTACCCTAATCGCAACTGTTAACCCTCACTCTCATCCTTAACTTGGACTGAAACCCTAACCCTTAACCCTAACCTTAACTCTTACTGCTAATCTTAAGCCTTCACCCTTTACCTTAATCCTATCTTGTAAGCCTAACCCTAACGCTGACCCCTAACCCACCTGAACATTAACCCTAAACCTAAATCTAACGCTAGCCCCTTACAAAAACCTAACACCTAACCCCTGACACACTAATCCTAACTTCTAATTCCTAACCACTAAACTTCACTCAAACCCAAACCTCTAACCCCAAACACATAACCCTAACCATAACCCTAATTCTCACACTTCCTTCGTTCTCAGAGTTGACCAAGCCTACAATAGAGCCATGCCACAAGTGAGAAGAGGCTCTGCCTGAGTCCTGCATGTAGGTCTGGGCCCAAGACCCAAGTACGATGGTGTGGTGTTGAGGCGACCCAGTCTGCACTCTTCCCACCATAGATTAAACAGAGCATGTGCCCTTAAACTAACCACTAAATCTAAGCCCTAACACTAAACCTAAATCCTAACCCTAAACCTCGGCCCTTATCCTAACGCCCAACAGTAACACTAAACACTCACCCTAAACTTAACCCGTAACCCGAACCCCTAAATGTAACCCTAACCATTAACCCTAAACTTAACCCTAACCTCTAGCCATAACCATAACACTTAACTCTAAACCTAAATGTTACACGAAGCCTTATTCCTAACCCTAAGCCCAACCCTAACCCTTAATCTTAACCCTTACCATTAACCCTCACACTAACCCTTAACCCTAACCCTAATCCTAATCTTTAACCATAAAGCTAACACTGAAGCCTAACCCTGTGCCAAACGATAAAACCAAACCTTAACCCTAACCCTGAAACTTAACCGTAAACGTAACTGTAACTGTTAAAAATAACACAAACCTTTAACCCTAACCCCTAACCCTAAGAGCCCACCCTAACACTAATCTTCCTCGCTAAACATTACCATAATCCTACCCCTAAATCTAATTGTCAGACTTCTTGCTTTCTCAGAGTTTAGAAAGCCTACAATCTTCCCATGCCATGAGTAAAAGGGGGCTCTACCACTGTGTCCTGCATGAAACCCAGGAGCCCATATCCAGCGTACGATAGAGTGGGTTCCCGGGGACAATCCCATTCCCCTAACACCCGCCCCCCTACGCTAAGTATAAACACTACCCGTAACAGATAACCCTCACCCTGAATATAACACCTGACCCTGATCCTATTGCTCACCTTAAAACATAAACCTCCCCGTAACCCTAACTTATCCCCTTATCTTAACCTTAATGCATAACACCCTGAGAAGAAGCCCCATCCCATAATTCTAATCCTAATCCCCAGCCATAACGATAAGACCTCATCCCTAATTCTAAAATGCCAACCCTAACCTTCACCCTACCAACAACCCTAACCCTAACCCTAACCTCTAACCCTAAGCCCTCACCCTATCACTAATCTTCAGCCCTAAACCGTACCGTAATCCTAACCCAAAATCTAATTCTCAGACTTCTTGCTTTCTCAGAGTTTTGAAAGCCTACAATCCTACTAAGCCATGCATGAAAGCCGGCTCTGCCACAGTGTCCTGGAAGAAACCCAGAGGCCCATACACAGCGTACGATAGAGCGGGTTCCCAGCGACCACAACCGACCCCTAACTTCGATTCCTAGGGCATACAGGGCCCATGCCCTAAGCATAAACACTACCCCTGACCCATAACCCTAACCCAGAACATAACACCTAACCCTGATCCTACTGCTCACCTTAACACATAAACCTCACCGTAACCCTAACTTTAACCCCATATCGTAACGTTAATGCATGACACCCTGAGAACAAGCCCTATACTGTAATTCTAACCCTAACTCCTAGCCATAAGCATAACACCTAATCTCTAATTCTGAAACACCAACCCTAACCTTAACCCTACCAACAACACTAACACTAACCCTAACCCCTTACCCTAACCCTACGCCTAAAAATAACCGTAACCATTGATCCTTAGTCATAACCCCTAACCTTAACCCTAACCCTTAACCCTAATCCCAATCCTAACCATTAAACATAACCCCAACTCTTAACCCTAACTCTAACCTGTACCTTAATGCCTAGAGTTCTAACCGCAACACTGACCTACAGTTAGAAGTAACACAAACCCCTAATGCTAGCCTTAAACCTGAACAATAAACCTAATCCTTAACCATAACACCCTAACCTTAACCCTAACCCTTAACCCTGACACTTACCCTAAACCTTAACCCTAACCCTGAACCCTAACCCTAAGCCTACCCTTAACCCTAACCCTATCCATTAACCATAACCGCTAACGATAACACTAACCCCAACCCTAAACCTACCCATGGCCCCCTAACCCAGAATTAACACCGAAACCGTAACACTAACTCTACCCCTAACCACTAGCACCTAACCCTGATTCCAAACCTAACCCCTAACTCGAAACCCCTAACCTCAACCCTAACCTTAATTCTCACACTACTTTCATTCCCGAGTGAAGCAAGCCTACAATACAGCCATGCCATGTGTGAGATGAGGCTCCGCCTGAGTCCTGCATGTAGGTCTTGTCCCAGGGCCAAGGGAATGATGTTGTGCTTTCGTGGTGACTCCGACCGCACCCCTCTCACCGTAGATTAACCCGGTCCTGTGCCCCTAAACTGACCGCTAAATCTAAGCCCTACCACCAACCCTAACCCCTAACCCTGAACCTAAGCCCCGAGCCTAAAGCCCAACACTAACTCTAAACCCTTACCCTAAACCTAATCCCTAACCCTAATGCTAACCCCTAAACGTAACCCTAACCGTGAACAGTAAACCTAACCCTAACCTCCAAACCAAACACTAACACATAACTCTAACCCTAAAACTAACCCTAACCCTTAACCCTAAACCTAAACCCTAACTCTAACCCTTAACCTTAATCTTAACCGTTAACTCTCATGCTAACCTTTAATCCTAACCTTAATCCTAATCTTCAACCCTAAACCTAACACAACCCTAACCCTGTACCAAACCCTGACCCCTCATCTTAAACCTATCCGCAAATATCAACCCCAAAACGAACTGTAACCGTTAAACCTAACAGTAACCTTAAACCGTAACCCTAATCTATAACCCTATCCCCTCACCATAACACTACACTTCATCCTGAACCCTAACCATAATCCTAACCCTAAATCTAATTCTCAGACTTCTTGCTTTCTTAGAGTTTAGAAAGCCTGCAATCCTCCCATGCCATGTGTGAAAGGAGGCTCTACCACTGTGTCCTGCATGAAATCCACGGGCCCATACCCAGAGTCTGATACAGTGGGTTCCCGGTGACAATCCCAGCCCCCTAACCTCCCCCCAGCTTAATGCCAACAGGGCCCATGCGCTAACCATAAATGATACCTTTAACAGATAACCCTAACCCTGAACATGGCACCTAACCTTGTTCCTATTTCTCCCCTTAACACGTAAACCTCACCGTGAGCCTAACTTTAACCTCTTAATGTAACGTTAATGCATGACCCATTCCCTGAGAACATCCCCTATCCCATAATTCTAACCCTATCTCCTAGTCATAACTGTAACACCTAATCCCTAACCCTAATTCTAAACTGCTAAGCCTAACCGTAACGCTGCCTACAACCCTAACACTGACAGGAACCCTTAGTTCTAACCCCAACGCTATGCCTAACAAAAACCCTAACCCTTGACCCTAACCCTTCACGCTAACCCCTAAGCCTTACCCTAACCCTTAACCCTAATCCTAATCCTAACCATTAAACCTAACCCTAGCTCTTAAAGCTAACCCTAAACCTTACCCTCACGACTAGACCTAACCCTGACACTATCCTAACACCTAACCCTAACCAGAACCCCTAATGCTAACCCTGAACCCTATCCCTAACTCTAGCAGTAAACTTTAACCCTAAACCTAAGCCCAACCCGTAACCCTAATCCTATCCTTTTACCCTAAAACTAACCCCTATACCTCACCCTAACTCTAACCCCAATCCTAATTCTAACCATACCCCTTCAGAAAACACTAACTCCTAACCGCTAACCCTAACACTAACCAAAAACCCTAATCACTAATCCCTCACCCTAACGCTTAACCTTTACCCTAACCGTTAACCCTCACCCTAAATCTTAACACTGACCCTAACCTTAAACTTTAACTCTAAGCCTAACCCTTAACCCTACAGTAAGGAAGACCCTTAATGCTAATGGGATCCCTTATCCCTAACCCTAACACTACAGCTAAAAATAACCCTAACTTTTGATCCTTAAACCTAACCCCTAACACTTACTTTAACCCCAAACCCTAACCCTAATCCTAAGCATTAAACCTAACCCTATCTCTTAACCCTAACGCTAGCCTTTACCCTAACGCCTAGATCTAACCCTAAATCTAACCTACCACCTAATCCTAACCTTAAGCCCTAATGCTAACTCTAACCCTGAACCCTAAACCTACCCGTAACCCTTAACACTAACCCTATCCGTGAACCTTAACCCTGACCCTAACCATTATCCGCACCCAAGCATTTAACCCTGACCCTAACCCTAATCCTTAATGATAACCCTAACACTAAACCCTAACCCTAAGTCCAACACTTAACCCTAATGCTATCCCTTAACCCTAACCCTAACCCTAACCCTAATGCTAACCCCTAAACGTAACCCTAACCGTCACCAGTAAACCTAACCCTAACCTCTAACACAAACCATAGCACATAACTCTAACCCTAAAACTAACCCTAACCCTAACCCTAACCCTAAACCGTAACTCTTAACCTTAACCCTAAGCGTTAACTCTCACGCTAACCTTTAATCCTAACCCTAATCCTAATCTTCAACCCTAAACCTAACACTTAACCCTAACCCTGTACCTAACCCTAACCCCTCATCTTAACCCTAACCGTAAACCTCAACCCTAAACCAAAGTGTAACCGTTAAACCTAAGAGTAACCTTTAACCCTAACCCTAATACCTAAACCTAAGCCCTCACCCTAACACTAAACTTCATCCTTAACCCTAACCATAATCCTAACCCTAAATCTAATTCTCAGACTTCTTGCTTTCTTAGAGTTTAGAAAGCCTGCAATCCTCCCATGCCATGCGTGAAAGGAGGCTCTACCACTGTGTCCTGCATGAAACCCACGGGCCCATACCCAGAGTATGATAGAGTGGGTTCCCGGGTACAATCCCAGCCCCCTAAACTCCCCCCGCCCGCCTAATGCAGACAGGGCCCTTGCGCTAAGCATAAACAATACCATTAACAGATAACCCTAACCCTGAACATAACACCCAACCCTGTTCCTATTTCTCCCCTTAACACGTAAACCTCACCGTGCGCCTAACTTTAACCTCTTATCCTAACGTTAATGCATAACCCATTTCCTGAGAACAACCCCTATCCCATAATTCTAACCCTATCTCCTAGTCATCACTGTGACACCTAATCCCTAACCCTAATTCTAAACCGCTAACCCTAACCGTAACCCTACCTACAACCCTAACACTGACAGTAACCCTTACTTCTAACCCCAACGCTATGCCTAACAAAAACCCTAACCCTTGACCCTAACCCTTCACCCTAACCCCTAAGCCTTACCCTAACCCTTAACCCTAATCCTCATCCTAACCATTAAACCTAACCCTAGCTCTTAAAGCTAACCCTAAACCTTACCCTCACGACTAGACCTAACCCTAAAACTAACCTAACACCTAACCCTAACCAGAACCCCTAAAGCTAACCCTGAACCCTATCCCTAACCCTAGCAGTAAACTTTAATCCTAAACCTAAGCCCTACCCGTAACCCTAATCCTATCCTTTTACCCTAAAACTAACCCCTAAACCTAACCCCTATACCTCACCCTAACTCTAACCCCAATCCTAATTCTAACCATACCCCTTCAGAAAACACTAACTCCTAACCGCTAACCCTAACACTAACCAAAAACCCTAATCACTAATCCCTCACCCTAACGCTTAACCTTTACCCTAACCGTTAACCCTCACCCTAAATCTTTTTTTTTTTCTGTCTCCTTTTTTTTTATTTTTTTTTTATTTTTTTTTATTTTATTTTTTTTTTATTTAATTTTACAGAATCAAAGAGTCTAACAGTATATCTTGTTAGATACAGTATGTCCTCATAATGTATACCTTATTTCTTGTACAATGATATGAAATAATATGGAAATATTCATGATAAATTATTAAGTGAACAGTGCAAGTTAAAAACAATAGTTTCATATTTTTTTCCCCACCCCCCCTTTCCCGAGTCAGCACCTTCAAGTGTTACCACTCCCCAAACGGTGCGCAATGCACTCATTGTGTAGGCATACCCCCATCCCCTCCCCCACCCCCCACCTCAGTCTGATGTCCAATTGGTGTCATTTCCAGATTTGTATTTAGGTGATGATCAAGGAAACCAATTTTCTGGTGAGTACATGTGATGCTTGTTTTTCCATTCTTGGGATACTTCACTTAATATAATGGGTTCCAACTCTCTCCAGGAGAACCATAGAGATGTTGTATCTTCATCATTCCTTATAGCTGAGTAGTATTCCATGGTATACATATACCACAGTTTACTAATCCAATCATGTATTGATGGGCATTTGGGTTGTTTCCACATCTTTGCTATTGTGAATTGTGCTGCTATAAACATTTGGGTACACGTGCCTTTGTTACAGAATGACCTTTTTTCCTTTGGGTATATGCCCAATAATGGGATTGCTGGGTCAAATGGCAGGTCTACTTGAATCTGTTTAAGATACCTCCATAATGCTTTCCACAGAGGTTGCACTAGTTTGCAGTCCCACCAGCAGTGTATTAGTGTTCCTGTCTTTCCACACCCACGCCAACATGTGTTGTTTTGGGTTTTTTTGATAAAGGCCATTCTCACTGGGGTTAAGTGATATCTCATTGTGGTTTTGATTTGCATTTCCCTGATGATTAGAGATGTTGAACACTTTTTCATATGTTTGTTAGCCATTTTTATATCTTCTTTTGAAAAATTTCTAATCATGTCCTTTGCCCACTTTTTGATAGGGTTGCTTGATTTTTTCTTGCTGATTTTCCTGAGTTCTAAATAGATTCTTGTTATCAGTCCTTTATCTGATGTGTAGTATGCAAAAATTTTTTCCCATTCCGTAGGTGGTCTGTTTATTCTCTGGACTGTTTCTTTGCCTGTGCAGAAGCTTTTTAATTTAATCATGTCCCATTCATTTATTTTTGTTGCTGCTGTGATTGCCTTGGGTGTCTTCCTCATAAATTCTTTGCCTAGGCCAATGTCTGTAAGAGTCTTTCCTACATTTTCTTCTAGAATTCTGATTGTATCACGCCTAAGGTTTAAGTCTGTTATCCACCGTGATTTGATTTTTGTGAGAGGTGAAAGCTGTGGGTCCTGTTTCAGTCTTCTACAAGTGGCTAACCAATTCTCCCAGCACCATTTGTTGAATAGGGATTCTTGTCCCCAGAGTATATTCTTTCCCGCTTTGTCGAAAATTAGGTGACTATATGAGGATGGTTCTATATTTGGATTTTCTGTTGTGTTCCACTGGTCTGTGTCCCTGCACTTGTGCCAATACCAGGCTGTTTTAAGAACCACGGCCTTGTAGTATAGTTTGAGGTCTGGCAAATTAATACCTCCCATTTTGTTTTTGTTGCTTAAAATTGCTTTTGCTATACGGGGTCTTCTTTGATTCCATACAAAGTGTATAATTATTTTCTCTATGTCTGTAAAGAATGATGTTGGTAATTTAATAGGGATTGCATTGAATCTGTAGATCACTTTGGGTAGTATAGACATTTTAACAATGTTGATTCTTCCGATCCACGAGCATGGTATATTTTTCCATCTATTTGCAAGTTCTGCTATTTCTTTTCTCAGTGTTTCATAGTTTTCCTTATAGAGGTCCTTTACCTCTTTAGTTAGATATATACCTAGATATTTTATTTTCTTTGTTGCTATTTTGAAGGGTATTGAGTCTTTAATTTGGTTTTCCGATTGACTGTTATTGGCATATATCAATGCCTCTGATTTGTGTATATTAATTTTGTAGCCTGAGACTTTGCTGTATTCGTTAATCAATTCCAGGAGTCTCTTGGTTGAATCCTGGGGGTTTTCCAGATATAACATCATATCATCAGCAAAAAGTGAGAGTTTGATCTCTTCCTTCCCTATTTGGACTCCCTTGATTCTGCTCTCTTGCCTGATAGCTCTCGCAAGGACTTCCAATACTATGTTGAAAAGTAATGGAGACAATGGGCAGCCCTGTCTGGTTCCAGTTCTAAGTGGGAGTGCTTTCAGTTTTTCCCCATTCAGTATGATGTTGGCTGTGGGTTTGTCATATATGGCTTGTATCATTTTTAGGTAGGTTCCATCAATGCCTATTTTGTTAAGCGTTTTTATCATAAAAGGGTGTTGAATTTTGTCAAATGCTTTTTCTGCATCTAATGAGAGTATCATATGGTTTTTGTTTTTGCTTCTATTTATGTGGTGAATTACATTTATAGATTTACGTATGTTGAACCACCCCTGCATCTCGGGGATGAAGCCCACTTGGTCGTGGTGGATTACTTTTTTGATAAGTACTTGGATTCGATTTGCTAGTATTTTATTGAAAATTTTTGCATCTATATTCATGAGGGAAATTGGTCTGTAGTTCTCTATTTTTGTTGTGTCCTTTCCAGGTTTTGGTATTAATGTTATATTGGCTTGGTAGAACGTGTTAGGGAGAACTCCATCCTTCTCAATATTGGAGAATAGTTTATGTAGGATGGGCACCAGTTCTTCTTTGTATGTATGGTAAAATTCAGGTGTGAACCCATCTGGACCAGGGCTTTTCTTTTTGGGAAGGTTTTTTATTGCTGTTTCGATTTCAGTTCTTGATATTGGTCTGTTCAGGTACTCTATTTCTTCCTGGTTGAGCCTGGGAAGACTATGTGTTTCTAAAAATTTGTCCATTTCCTCCACGTTCTCCAGTTTGTGTGCATAAAGATTTTTGTAGAATTCATAGATGATATCTTGTATCTCTGTAGCATCGGTTGTGATTTCTCCTTTCATGTTCCTAATGGAGGTTATTAGAGATTTTACTTTTGTGCTCTTGGTTAGTCTAGCCAGAGGTGTGTCTATTTTGTTTATCTTTTCAAAGAACCAACTTTTTGTTTTATTAATTTCCCTTATAGTTTCTTTGTTGTCCTTTTCATTTAGTTCTGATTTGATCTTAGTAATTTCTCGCCTTCTGCTGGGTTTGGGATCGTTCTGTTCTTCTTTCTCCAGTTCCTTGAGTCTATTCGTTAGGTTGTCTATTTGCATGTTTTCTGTCTTTTTGATATAGGCATTTATGGATATGAATTTTCCTCTCAGGACTGCTTTAGCTGCATCCTATAGATTTTGATAAGTTGTATCTCCATTGTCATTTAATTCAAAGAAATTTTTGATTTCCATCTTGATTTCTTCTTTTATAGAATAATTATTCAGGAGAAGGTTATTTAGCTTCCATGACTTTGAGTAAGAGTGAGGGTTTCTGTTTGTGATCATTGTTACTTTTATTCCGCTGTGATCTGAGAAGATGCATGGTATAATTTCTATTTTTTTGAATTTTTGAAGACATGATTTATGTCCTAGGACATGGTCAATCTTAGAGAATGTCCCGTGAGCTGATGAGAAGAACGTATATTCTGTGGACTTTGGGTAGAATGTCCTATAGATGTCAGCCATGCCCATTTGTTCTAGCATTCTATTTAGGTCCATTATGTCTTTGTTTATTTTCTGTTTAGAGGATCTGTCCTGTACTGTCAGTGGGGTGTTAAAGTCTCCAGCTATTACAGTATTGTTATCTATCATTTGGTTGAGATCTAGTAGGGTTTGCTTTATGAATCTAGGTGCACCTAGGTTGGGTGCATATATATTGAGTATAGTCATGGCTTCTTGATGAATTGTGCCTTTAATCAGTATGTAGTAGCCATCTTTGTCTTTTATTATTTTTGTTGGTTTGAAAGCTAAGTTATTGGAAATTAAGATTGCCACACCAGCTTTCTTTTGGTTACCATTTGCTTGAAATATCGATTTCCATCCTTTTCTTTTCAGTCTAAATGCATCTTTGCAGGTTAGGTGAGTTTCTTGAAGACAGCAGATACTTGGATTGTATTTTTTTATCCATTGGGCCAGTCTATGTCTCTTGAGAGGGGAGTTCAAGCCATTCACATTTATTGAGAAAACTGATAGGTGAGACAGTTTTTTGTTCAGCTTGTTGGGTAGAACTTCATTGTGATGTTTTCTCTCCTGGGCCATTGTGGTATCTGGAATTTCATCTTTAGCTCTTGAGTAGTTTTACATTCGTGGATCTTTCTTGTGCTGATCCGTGTATAATTCTCTTTTGAGTACTTCTTGGAGGGCTGGTCTTGTCTTGGTGAATTCCCTCAACCTTTGTTTATCTGAGAATGTCTTGATTTCTCCTTCGTATAGAAAACTTAGCTTAGCTGGGTACAAGATTCTAGGCTGGGCATTATTCTGTTTCAGAAGCGTGAAAATGGGGCCCCAACCTCTTCTTGCTTGTAAGGTTTCAGCTGAGAAATCTGGCGTAATTCTGATGGGTTTTCCTTTGTAAGTTACTTGTTTCTTTCTCCTTACAGCTCGGAGAAGGGACTCTTTAGTGGATATTTTGGTCAGCCTGATGACTACGTGGCGTGGTGTTTTCCTATTTGCTATGAATCTCCCAGGGGTCCTTTGAGCTTCTTGAATCTGTATGTCTAGAGTATTGGCAAGGCCTGGAAAATTTTCCTCGATTATGTCTTCAAATAGCTTGTCCAACCCTTGCTTGTTATCTTCTTCACCCTCAGGAATGCCAATAACTCTCAAGTTAGGTTTCTTCACATAATCCCACATTTCTTGAAGACTCAGATCATTTCTCTTACTTTTTCGATCTATCTCTGTGACTGACTTATTTAGTTGGAAGGAGTTATCTTCAATTTCTGAGATTCTTTCCTCTGTTTGATCTACCCTGCTCTTGAGACTTTCCACAGTGTTTTGTAGCTCTCTGAGTGAATTCTTCACTTCTAGGAGTTCAGTTTGGTTTTTCTTCAATATTTCAATTTCTTTAGTGAATTTTTCCTCCAAATCCTGTATTTTTTTTGTGTTTTCCTTGTGTTGTTTATCCATTGATTCTTGTATATTATTCAGCTTGTTTATAACCCATAATTGGAATTCTTCCTGTGACATGTTGGTGTTTTGAGTCTGGTTTGTGTCAAATGGTTGGGAGCTGGTATTTCTCTTTGGGGATGAGCTTTCCATTTGATTCTTTTTGCTCCCCGTGTTTTTTCGCTGGGCCCTTCCCATCTAGATTTGTCGTTGGATCTTTACTTATAGGTTTAGTCTGGTTAACAGGACTCTTTGTGCTCTATTCTTAGGCTGTGAAACAGTCTAGGTATGTTGCTTCTTTTGGCAAGAGGGGGAGACTGTTGTGTATTGTTCAGAGATTTTTCTGTTTCCGTTGGGGGACTGCTTCCGATGGGTCCAATCCTAGAGGATTGGAGTGATCCAGGACCGCTTTGGTGAGTTAGGACACTGTGTTGTGGTCTTTCAGAAGGCAGGCAGGGTCCACACTAATAGTAGACCGAAATTCTCTTTGTTTGTTTGTTTGTTTGTTTCCCTTTGGTTCTTCCTCTATAGGGGAGGTTTCTGACTCTATCTGCCGGCAAGATACTAGCTATGGGGAAAGGACGGTGACTTTGCTTGCTCAGCGCCCCAGTTGCTGTAGCTCCCACGGGCAAAAGTCTGTCTTGGCCCAGTGTCCCCAGGGATCAGGTTCCACACTCTCGCTTCTGGAGAAGTATTCAGTGTTTACACTTGGGCAGGGATCCTATATAAGGTCCGTGGACCGGGGGAGAGGGCCGTCCAGGGAGCCTCTTGGTACCCTATTGCTCCGCAGTGACTTGGCTGTGGGCCCTAGAGTGGCAATTGCGTGCCCGCAGATCTCCGGCCCTGGGGGTGACTACTCAGGATCCGGTATGTACCAGAGCCAGGGACCTGGCCCGTTCCGAAGCTCACCGTGGGTCCCCAGTTAGAAGGCGAAAAGAGAGGAGAAAGAGAAGAGAAAAAAAAAAAAGAAAAAAGAAAAGGAGAGAAAGAAAAGAAAGAGGAGAAAACGAAAGAGAAAAGAAAAAAAAGAAGAAAAAGAAAGAAAGAAAAAGAAAAAAAAAAAGAAAAAAGAAAAAAGAAAAAAAAAGAAAAGAAACGCAAAAAGCCAAACCAAAAAACACCAAAAACGCCAACAAAAATGAACAAAAACAAACTATATAGCACTTCACCACACCGCAAGGCAGAAAGATACACAAATCTGAAGTATATAATTCAGCGACTCAATGTTTTTTTGTTTGTTTGTTTGTTTTACGCCTTAGCACAGCTCTGCCCCTTCACTTCCGCTCGGCTGGGTCCGGAGCGGCCATTAGATGTTTTTGTTTTTACGCCTTAGCGCAGCTCCGCCCCTTCACGCCCGCCCGGCTGGGTCCCGGGCGGTTTCGCAGTGGATTTCAAGATGACGTCTGCGCGCCCGCACAGCTCCGAGGGTGGTGGGGATCCAACCTCCGCGCTCCAAAAGGCGCGGCAGCCAGAGGCCCAGAGGGCAAAGGTGCCCGCCGATGCTGTCCGCCAACGGAAAAAAAAAGAAAAAGAAAAGAAAAGGAAAGAAAAAAAAGAAAAAACCCAAAAAAAAAACAAAAACAAACACAAACAAACAAACAAAACCCAGAAGAAATTTACCAAGAAAAAATATACAGTTCGGCGAGCCTATTCTTCTTGTTCGTGTTGTGTTTTTTTTTTTTTTTTTTTTTTTGCCTTAGCGCAGCTCTGCCCCTTCACCCCGAGCGCGGCCCCGGCATATCCCGCACTCCTGGCGTTGGTTCAGAGACCAGTGGAGGGCGCCGGGCAGAGAGAGCCGCTCGGCACTTTATGGCTCCCGAGCGGTTTCGTCCTCGCTTTCAAGATGGTGCCTGCAGAGCTCCGGGGCTGGAGGAGACCAGCTCCTCGGCAGGCAGAGACCACCACTGCCCGGGGGCTGGCGAGCAAGGACGCGCACCAGGGGGTCACCGGCTGGAGAACCGCCGAAAAAGGCAACACGGGCAGAAAGAGCCGCTGGGCACTTTTTGGCTCCCGAGCGGTTTTGCCTTCGCTTTCAAGATGGCGCCTGCCGAGCTCCGGGGCTGGAGGGGACCGGCTCCCCAGCAGGCAGAGACCGCCACTGCCCGGGGGCTGGCCAGCAAGGACGCGCACCAGGGGTGACCGGCTGGAGAACTGCCGAAAAAGGCAGCACGGGCAGAAAGAGCCGCTGGGCATTTTTTGGCTCCCAGGCCGTTTCGCTCTCGCTTTCAAGATGGCGCCTGCCAAGCTCTGGGGCTGGAGGGGACCGGTTCCCCGGCAGGCAGAGACCGCCACTGCCCAGGGGCTGGCCAGCAAGGACACGCACCGGGGGTGACCGGCTGGAGAACTGCCGAAAAAGGCAGCACGGGGTACAACGCTATTTGCTGTCCGGGAGTCTTTTGTGTTTTTCTGCCCTGGGGCAGATCCGTCCCTCCTCGCCAAGCGCTGTCTCAGCTGAGATCCCCCAGGTTCTAAGGTAATTTCTCAAAAAAAGCCTCCTGTCTCCAATGCGCCACGTATCCCTCAGTGATTCTGTGCTGGCCTGGGTCAGGGCTCTGTTCAATTGGGAGCGGAGGGCTAGCCGCTTTCCCGAGAGGCTGCACCCGCCCTGGCTGGGGGCGGGTGTATCCGACCCGCGCTCCGCTGGCTAGTGTCTGTCCCGCGTTCCCAATTTTCATTCACCTCAGACCTCACTCGCTCTGTTTGTCCCACGCTGATTCTCCGTGGATTCACACCGCTGTTCCTGTGTGGGAGCGGTCTTCTAGCATTGTGGCAGGTCCGGATCGATGCCTTCCTTCCCGGGAGCGCAGATTCAGGCCGTCACCACCACTCCGCCATCTTTCCACAATGTCCCCTCACCCTAAATCTTAACACTGACCCTAACCTTAAACTTTAACTCTAAGCCTAACCCTTAACCCTACAGTAAGGAAGACCCTTAATGCTAATGGGATCCCTTATCCCTAACCCTAACACTACAGCTAAAAATAACCCTAACCTTTGATCCTTAAACCTAACCCCTAACACTTACTTTAACCCCAAACCCTAACCCTAATCCTGAGCATTAAACCTAACCCTATCTCTTAAACCTAACGCTAGCCCTTACCCTAACGCCTAGATCTAACCCTAAATCTAACCTACCGCCTAATCCTAACCTTAAGCCCTAATGCTAACTCTAACCCTGAACCCTAAACCTACCCGTAACCCTTAACACTAACCCTATCCGTGAACCTTAACCCTGACCCTAACCATTACGCGCACCCAAGCATTTAACCCTGACCATACCCCTAATCCTTTATGATAACCCTAACACTAAACTCTAACCCTAAGCCCAACACTTAACCCTAATCCTATCCCTTAACCTTAACCCTAATGCTAACCCGTAAGCGTAACCCTAACCGTCACCAGTAAACCTAACCCTAACCTCTAACACAAACCTTAGCACATAACTCTAACCCTAAAACTAACCCTAACCCTAAACCTAACCTTAAACCCTAACTCTTAACCTTAACCCTAAGCGTTAACTCTCACGCTAACCTTTAATCCTAACCCTAATCCTAATCTTCAACCCTCAACCTAACACTTAACCCTAACCCTGTACCTAACCCTAACCCCTCATCTTAACCCTAACCGTAAACCTCAACCCTAAACCAAAGTGTAACCGTTAAACCTAAGAGTAACCTTTAACCCTAACCCTAATCCCTAACCCTAAGCCCTCACCCTAACACTAAACTTCATCCTTAACCCTAAACATCATCCTAACCCTAAATCTAATTCTCAGACTTCTTGCTTTCTAAGAGTTTAGAAAGCCTGCAATCCTCCCATGCCATGCGTGAAAGGAGGCTCTACCACTCTGTCCTGCATCAAACCCACGGGCCCATACCCAGAGTATAATAGAGTGGGTTCCCGGGTACAATCCCAGCCCCCTAAACTCCCCCCGCCCGCCTAATGCAGACAGGGCCCGTGTGCTAAGCATAAACAATACCTTTAACAGATAACCCTAACCCTGAACATAACACCCAACCCTGTTCCTATTTCTCCCCTTAACACGTAAACCTCACCGTGCGCCTAACTTTAACCTCTTATCCTAACGTTAATGCATAACCCATTTCCTGAGAACAACCCGTATCCCAAAATTCTAAACCTATGTCCTAGTCATCATTGTAACACCTAATCCCTATCCCTAATTCTAAACCGCTAACCTTAACCGTAACCCTACCTACAACCCTAACACTGACAGTAAGCCTTACTTCTAACCCCAACGCTATGCCTAACAAAAACCATAACCCTTGACCCTAACCCTTCACCCTAACCCCTAAGCCTTACCCTAACCCTTAACCTTGATCCTAATCCTAACCATTAAACCTAACCCTAGCTCTTAAAGCTAACCCTAAACCTTACCCTCACGACTAGACCTAACCCTGACACTAACCTAACACCTAACACTAACCAGAACCCCTAAAGCTAACCCTGAACCCTATCCCTAACCCTAGCAGTAAACTTTAACCCTAAACCTAAGCCCAACCCATAACCCTAATCCTATCCTTTTACCCTAAAACTAACCCCTAAACCTAACCCCTATACCTCACCCTAACTCTAACCCCAATCCTAATTCTAACCATACCCCTTCAGAAAACACTAACTCCTAACCGCTAACCCTAACACTAACCAAAAACCCTAATCACTAATCCCTCACCCTAATGCTTAACCTTTACCCTAACCGTTAACCCTCACCCTAAATCTTAACACTGACCCTAACCTTAACCTTTAACTCTAAGCCTAACCCTTAACCCTACAGTAAGGAAGAGCCTTAATGCTAATGGGATCCCTTATCCCTAACCCTAACACTACAGCAAAAAATAACCCTAACCTTTGATCCTTAAACCTAACCCCTAACACTTACTTTAACCCCAAACCCTAACCCTAATCCTAAGCATTAAACCTAACCCTATCTCTTAACCTTAACGCTAGCCCTTACCCTAACGCCTAGATCTAACCCTAAATCTAACCTAACGCCTAATCCTAAACTTAAGCCCTAATGCTAACTCTAACCCTGAACCCTAAACCTACCCGTAACCCTTAACACTAACCCTATCCGTGAACCTTAACCCTGACCCTAACCATTACCCGCACCCAAGCATTTAACCCTGACCCTACCCCTAATCCTTAATGCTAACCCTAACACTAAACCCTAACCCTAAGCCCAACACTTAACCCTAATCCTATCCCTTAACCCTAACCCTAACCCTAATGCTACCCCCTAAACGTAATCCTAACCGTGACCAGTAAACCTAACCCTAACCTCTAACACAAACCATAGCACATAACTCTAAACCTAAAACTAACCCTAACCCTAACCCTAAACCCTAACTCTTAACATTAACCCTAAGCGTTAACTCTCACGCTAACCTTTAATCCTAACCCTAATCCTAATCTTCAACCCTAAACCTAACACTTAATCCTAAACCTGTACCAAACCGTAACCCCTCATCTTGACCCTAACCGTAAACCTCAACCCTAAACCAAAGTGTAACCGTTAAACCTAAGAGTAACCTTTAACCCTAACCCTATTCCCTAACCCTAAGCCCTCACCCTAACACTAAACTTCATCCTTAACCCTAACCAGAATCCTAACCCTAAATCTAATTCTCAGACTTCTTGCTTTCTTAGAGTTTAGAAAGCCTGCAATCCTCCCATGCCATGCGTGAAAGGAGGCTCTACCACTGTATCCTGCATGAAAGCCACGGGCCCATACCCAGAGTATGATAGAGTGGGTTCCCGGGTACAATCCCAGCCCCCTAAACTCCCCCCGCCCGCGTAATGCAGACAGGGCCCGTGCGCTAAGCATAAACAATACCTTTAACAGAAAAAACTAACCCTGAACATAACACCCAACCCTGTTCCTATTTCTCCCCTTAACATGTAAACCTCACCGTGCGCCTAACTTTAACCTCTTATCCTAACGTTAATGCATAACACATTTCCTGAGAACAACTCCTATCCCATAATTCTAACCCTATCTCCTAGTCATCACTGTGACACCTAATCCCTAACCCTAATTCTAAACCGCTAACCCTAACCGTAACCTACCTACAACCCTAACACTGACAGTAACCCTTACTTCTAACCCCAACGGTATGCCTAACAAAAACCCTAACCCTTGACCCTAACCCTTCACCCTAACCCCTAAGCCTTACCCTAACCCTTAACCCTAATCCTAATCCTAACCATTAAACCTAACCCTAGCTCTTAAAGCTAACCCTAAACCTTACCCTCACGACTACACCTAACCCTGACACTAACCTAACACCTAACCCTAACCAGAACCCCTAAAGCTAACCCTGAACCCTATCCCTAACCCTAGCAGTAAACTTTAACCCTAAACCTAAGCCCAACCCGTAACCCTAATCCTATCCTTTTACCCTAAAACTAACCCCTAAACCTAACCCCTATACCTCACCCTAACTCTAACCCCAATCCTAATTCTAACCATACCCCTGCAGAAAACACTAACTCCTGACTGCTAACCCTAACACTAACCAAAAACCCTAATCACTAATCCCTAACCCTAACACTTAACCTTTACCCTAACCGTTAAACCTCACCATAAATCTTAACACTGAGCCTAACCTTAACCTTTAACTCTAAGCCTAACCCTTAACCCTACAGTAAGGAAGACCCTTAATGCTAATGGGATCCCTTATCCCTAACCCTAACACTACAGCTAAAAATAACCCTAACCTTGGATCCTTAAACCTAACCCCTAACACTTACTTTAACCCCAAACCCTAATCCTAATGCTAAGCATTAAACCTAACCCTATCTCTTAACCCTAACACTAGCCCTTACCCTAACGCCTAGATCTAACCCTAAATCTAACCTACCGCCTAATCCTAACCTTAAGCCCTAATGCTAACACTAACCCTGAACCCTAAACCTACCCGTAACCCTTAACACTAACCCTATCCGTGAACCTTAACCCTGACCCTAACCATTACCCGCACCCAAGCATTTAACCTGATTCTAACCCTAATCCTTAATGATAATCCTAACACTAAACCCTAACCCTAAGCCCAACACTTATCCCTAATCCTATCCCTTAACCCTAACCCTAACCCTAATGCTACCCCCTAAACGTAACCCTAACCGTGAACAGTAAACCTAACACTAACCTCTAACACAAACCATAGCACATAACTCTAACCCTAAAACTAACCCTAACTCTAAGCCTAACCCTAAACCCTAACTCTTAACCTTAACCCTAAGGGTTAACTCTCACGCTAACCTTTAATCCTAACCATAATCCTAATCTTCAACCCTAAACCTAACACTTAACCTTAACCCTGTACCAAACCCTAACCCCTCATCTTAACCCTAACCGTAAACCTCAACCCTAAACCAAAGTGTAACCGTTAAACCTAAGAGTAACCTTTAACCCTAACCCCAATCCCTAACCCTAAGCCCTCACCCTAACACTAAACTTCATCCTTAACCCTATCCAGAATCCTAACCCTAAATCTAAGTCTCAGACTTCTTGCTTTCTTAGAGTTTAGAAAGCCTGCAATCCTCCCATGCCATGCGTGAAAGGAGGCTCTACCACTGTGTCCTGCATGAAAGCCACGGGCCCATACCCAGAGTATGATAGAGTGGGTTCCCGGGTACAATCCCAGCCCCCTAAACTCCCCCCGCCCGCCTAATGCAGACAGGACCCGTGCGCTAAGCATAAACAATACCTTTAACAGATAACCCTAACCCTGAACATAACACCCAACCCTGTTCCTATTTCTCCCCTTAACACGTAAACCTCACCGTGCGCCTAACTTTAACCTCTTATCCTAACGTTAATGCATAACCCATTTCCTGAGAACAACCCCTATCCCATAATTCTAACCCTATCTCCTAGTCATCACTGTGACACCTAATCCCTAACCCTAATTCTAAACCGCTAACCCTAACCGTAACCCTACCTACAACCCTAACACTGACAGTAACCCTTACTTCTAACCCCAACGCTATGCCTAACAAAAACCCTAACCCTTGACCCTAACCCTTCACCCTAAACCGTAAGCCTTACCCTAACCCTTAACCCTAATCCTAATCCTAACCATTAAACCTAACCCTAGCTCTTAAAGCTAACCCTAAACCTTACCCTCACGGCTAGACCTAACCCTGACACTAACCTAACACCTAACCCTAACCAGAACCCCTAAAGCTAACCCTGAACCCTATCCCTAACCCCAGCAGTAAATTTTAACCCTAAACCTAAGCCCAACCGGTAACCCTAATCCTATCCTTTTACCCTAAAACTAACCCCTAAACCTAACCCCTATACCTCACCCTAACTCTAACCCCAATCCTAATTCTAATCATAACCCGTCATAAAACACTAACTCCTAACCGCTAACCCTAACACTAATCAAAAACCCTAATCACTAATCCCTAACCCTAACGCTTAACCTTTACCCTAACCGTTAACCCTCACCCTAAATCTTAACACTGACCCTAACCTTAACCTTTAACTCTAAGCCTAACCCTTAACCCTACAGGAAGGAAGACCCTTAATGCTAATGGGATCCCTTATCCCTAACCCTAACACTACAGCTAAAAATAACCCTAACCTTTGATCCTTAAACCTAACCCCTAACACTTACTTTAACCCCAAACCCTAACCCTAATCCTGAGCATTAAACCTAACCCTATCTCTTAAACCTAACGCTAGCCCTTACCCTAACGCCTAGATCTAACCCTAAATCTAACCTACCGCCTAATCCTAACCTTAAGCCCTAATGCTAACACTAACCCTGAACCCTAAACCTACCCGTAACCCTTAACACTAACCCTATCCGTGAACCTTAACCCTGACCCTAACCATTACGCGCACCCAAGCATTTAACCCTGACCATACCCCTAATCCTTTATGATAACCCTAACACTAAACTCTAACCCTAAGCCCAACACTTAACCCTAATCCTATCCCTTAACCTTAACCCTAATGCTAACCCGTAAGCGTAACCCTAACCGTCACCAGTAAACCTAACCCTAACCTCTAACACAAACCTTAGCACATAACTCTAACCCTAAAACTAACCCTAACCCTAAACCTAACCTTAAACCCTAACTCTTAACCTTAACCCTAAGCGTTAACTCTCACGCTAACCTTTAATCCTAACCCTAATCCTAATCTTCAACCCTCAACCTAACACTTAACCCTAACCCTGTACCTAACCCTAACCCCTCATCTTAACCCTAACCGTAAACCTCAACCCTAAACCAAAGTGTAACCGTTAAACCTAAGAGTAACCTTTAACCCTAACCCTAATCCCTAACCCTAAGCCCTCACCCTAACACTAAACTTCATCCTTAACCCTAACCATCATCCTAACCCTAAATCTAATTCTCAGACTTCTTGCTTTCTAAGAGTTTAGAAAGCCTGCAATCCTCCCATGCCATGCGTGAAAGGAGGCTCTACCACTCTGTCCTGCATCAAACCCACGGGCCCATACCCAGAGTATAATAGAGTGGGTTCCCGGGTACAATCCCAGCCCCCTAAACTCCCCCCGCCCGCCTAATGCAGACAGGGCCCGTGTGCTAAGCATAAACAATACCTTTAACAGATAACCCTAACCCTGAACATAACACCCAACCCTGTTCCTATTTCTCCCCTTAACACGTAAACCTCACCGTGCGCCTAACTTTAACCTCTTATCCTAACGTTAATGCATAACCCATTTCCTGAGAACAACCCGTATCCCAAAATTCTAAACCTATGTCCTAGTCATCATTGTAACACCTAATCCCTAACCCTAATTCTAAACCGCTAACCTTAACCGTAACCCTACCTACAACCCTAACACTGACAGTAAGCCTTACTTCTAACCCCAACGCTATGCCTAACAAAAACCATAACCCTTGACCCTAACCCTTCACCCTAACCCCTAAGCCTTACCCTAACCCTTAACCTTGATCCTAATCCTAACCATTAAACCTAACCCTAGCTCTTAAAGCTAACCCTAAACCTTACCCTCACGACTAGACCTAACCCTGACACTAACCTAACACCTAACACTAACCAGAACCACTAAAGCTAACCCTGAACCCTATCCCTAACCCTAGCAGTAAACTTTAACCCTAAACCTAAGCCCAACCCATAACCCTAATCCTATCCTTTTACCCTAAAACTAACCCCTAAACCTAACCCCTATACCTCACCCTAACTCTAACCCCAATCCTAATTCTAACCATACCCCTTCAGAAAACACTAACTCCTAACCGCTAACCCTAACACTAACCAAAAACCCTAATCACTAATCCCTCACCCTAATGCTTAACCTTTACCCTAACCGTTAACCCTCACCCTAAATCTTAACACTGACCCTAACCTTAACCTTTAACTCTAAGCCTAACCCTTAACCCTACAGTAAGGAAGAGCCTTAATGCTAATGGGATCCCTTATCCCTAACCCTAACACTACAGCAAAAAATAACCCTAACCTTTGATCCTTAAACCTAACCCCTAACACTTACTTTAACCCCAAACCCTAACCCTAATCCTAAGCATTAAACCTAACCCTATCTCTTAACCCTAACGCTAGCCCTTACCCTAACGCCTAGATCTAACCCTAAATCTAACCTAACGCCTAATCCTAAACTTAAGCCCTAATGCTAACTCTAACCCTGAACCCTAAACCTACCCGTAACCCTTAACACTAACCCTATCCGTGAACCTTAACCCTGACCCTAACCATTACCCGCACCCAAGCATTTAACCCTGACCCTACCCCTAATCCTTAATGCTAACCCTAACACTAAACCCTAACCCTAAGCCCAACACTTAACCCTAATCCTATCCCTTAACCCTAACCCTAACCCTAATGCTACCCCCTAAACGTAATCCTAACCGTGACCAGTAAACCTAACCCTAACCTCTAACACAAACCATAGCACATAACTCTAAACCTAAAACTAACCCTAACCCTAACCCTAAACCCTAACTCTTAACATTAACCCTAAGCGTTAACTCTCACGCTAACCTTTAATCCTAACCCTAATCCTAATCTTCAACCCTAAACCTAACACTTAATCCTAAACCTGTACCAAACCGTAACCCCTCATCTTGACCCTAACCGTAAACCTCAACCCTAAACCAAAGTGTAACCGTTAAACCTAAGAGTAACCTTTAACCCTAACCCTATTCCCTAACCCTAAGCCCTCACCCTAACACTAAACTTCATCCTTAACCCTAACCAGAATCCTAACCCTAAATCTAATTCTCAGACTTCTTGCTTTCTTAGAGTTTAGAAAGCCTGCAATCCTCCCATGCCATGCGTGAAAGGAGGCTCTACCACTGTATCCTGCATGAAAGCCACGGGCCCATACCCAGAGTATGATAGAGTGGGTTCCCGGGTACAATCCCAGCCCCCTAAACTCCCCCCGCCCGCGTAATGCAGACAGGGCCCGTGCGCTAAGCATAAACAATACCTTTAACAGAAAAAACTAACCCTGAACATAACACCCAACCCTGTTCCTATTTCTCCCCTTAACATGTAAACCTCACCGTGCGCCTAACTTTAACCTCTTATCCTAACGTTAATGCATAACACATTTCCTGAGAACAACTCCTATCCCATAATTCTAACCCTATCTCCTAGTCATCACTGTGACACCTAATCCCTAACCCTAATTCTAAACCGCTAACCCTAACCGTAACCTACCTACAACCCTAACACTGACAGTAACCCTTACTTCTAACCCCAACGGTATGCCTAACAAAAACCCTAACCCTTGACCCTAACCCTTCACCCTAACCCCTAAGCCTTACCCTAACCCTTAACCCTAATCCTAATCCTAACCATTAAACCTAACCCTAGCTCTTAAAGCTAACCCTAAACCTTACCCTCACGACTACACCTAACCCTGACACTAACCTAACACCTAACCCTAACCAGAACCCCTAAAGCTAACCCTGAACCCTATCCCTAACCCTAGCAGTAAACTTTAACCCTAAACCTAAGCCCAACCCGTAACCCTAATCCTATCCTTTTACCCTAAAACTAACCCCTAAACCTAACCCCTATACCTCACCCTAACTCTAACCCCAATCCTAATTCTAACCATACCCCTGCAGAAAACACTAACTCCTGACTGCTAACCCTAACACTAACCAAAAACCCTAATCACTAATCCCTAACCCTAACACTTAACCTTTACCCTAACCGTTAAACCTCACCATAAATCTTAACACTGAGCCTAACCTTAACCTTTAACTCTAAGCCTAACCCTTAACCCTACAGTAAGGAAGACCCTTAATGCTAATGGGATCCCTTATCCCTAACCCTAACACTACAGCTAAAAATAACCCTAACCTTGGATCCTTAAACCTAACCCCTAACACTTACTTTAACCCCAAACCCTAATCCTAATGCTAAGCATTAAACCTAACCCTATCTCTTAACCCTAACACTAGCCCTTACCCTAACGCCTAGATCTAACCCTAAATCTAACCTACCGCCTAATCCTAACCTTAAGCCCTAATGCTAACACTAACCCTGAACACTAAACCTACCCGTAACCCTTAACACTAACCCTATCCGTGAACCTTAACCCTGACCCTAACCATTACCCGCACCCAAGCATTTAACCTGATTCTAACCCTAATCCTTAATGATAATCCTAACACTAAACCCTAACCCTAAGCCCAACACTTATCCCTAATCCTATCCCTTAACCCTAACCCTAACCCTAATGCTACCCCCTAAACGTAACCCTAACCGTGAACAGTAAACCTAACACTAACCTCTAACACAAACCATAGCACATAACTCTAACCCTAAAACTAACCCTAACTCTAAGCCTAACCCTAAACCCTAACTCTTAACCTTAACCCTAAGGGTTAACTCTCACGCTAACCTTTAATCCTAACCATAATCCTAATCTTCAACCCTAAACCTAACACTTAACCTTAACCCTGTACCAAACCCTAACCCCTCATCTTAACCCTAACCGTAAACCTCAACCCTAAACCAAAGTGTAACCGTTAAACCTAAGAGTAACCTTTAACCCTAACCCCAATCCCTAACCCTAAGCCCTCACCCTAACACTAAACTTCATCCTTAACCCTATCCAGAATCCTAACCCTAAATCTAAGTCTCAGACTTCTTGCTTTCTTAGAGTTTAGAAAGCCTGCAATCCTCCCATGCCATGCGTGAAAGGAGGCTCTACCACTGTGTCCTGCATGAAAGCCACGGGCCCATACCCAGAGTATGATAGAGTGGGTTCCCGGGTACAATCCCAGCCCCCTAAACTCCCCCCGCCCGGCTAATGCAGACAGGACCCGTGCGCTAAGCATAAACAATACCTTTAACAGATAACCCTAACCCTGAACATAACACCGAACCCTGTTCCTATTTCTCCCCTTAACACGTAAACCTCACCGTGCGCCTAACTTTAACCTCTTATCCTAACGTTAATGCATAACCCATTTCCTGAGAACAACCCCTATCCCATAATTCTAACCCTATCTCCTAGTCATCACTGTGACACCTAATCCCTAACCCTAATTCTAAACCGCTAACCCTAACCGTAACCCTACCTACAACCCTAACACTGACAGTAACCCTTACTTCTAACCCCAACGCTATGCCTAACAAAAACCCTAACCCTTGACCCTAACCCTTCACCCTAAACCGTAAGCCTTACCCTAACCCTTAACCCTAATCCTAATCCTAACCATTAAACCTAACCCTAGCTCTTAAAGCTAACCCTAAACCTTACCCTCACGGCTAGACCTAACCCTGACACTAACCTAACACCTAACCCTAACCAGAACCC
This sequence comes from Eulemur rufifrons, assembly GCF_041146395.1. Lineage (NCBI taxonomy): Eukaryota > Metazoa > Chordata > Mammalia > Primates > Lemuridae > Eulemur > Eulemur rufifrons. The sequence goes on from NW_027182813.1 coordinate 477,975, forward strand.
CTAAAGCTAACCCTGAACCCTATCCCTAACCCCAGCAGTAAATTTTAACCCTAAACCTAAGCCCAACCGGTAACCCTAATCCTATCCTTTTACCCTAAAACTAACCCCTAAACCTAACCCCTATACCTCACCCTAACTCTAACCCCAATCCTAATTCTAATCATAACCCGTCATAAAACACTAACTCCTAACCGCTAACCCTAACACTAATCAAAAACCCTAATCACTAATCCCTAACCCTAACGCTTAACCTTTACCCTAACCGTTAACCCTCACCCTAAATCTTAACACTGACCCTAACCTTAACCTTTAACTCTAAGCCTAACCCTTAACCCTACAGGAAGGAAGACCCTTAATGCTAATGGGATCCCTTATCCCTAACCCTAACACTACAGCTAAAAATAACCCTAACCTTGGATCCTTAAACCTAACCCCTAACACTTACTTAACCCAAAACCCTAACCCTAATCCTAAGCATTAAACCTAACCCTATCTCTTAACCCTAACGCTAGCCCTTACCCTAACGCCTAGATCTAACCCTAAATCTAACCTACCGCCTAATCCTAACCTTAAGCCCTAATGCTAACACTAACCCTGAACCCTAAACCTACCCGTATCCCTTAACACTAACCCTATCCGTGAACGTTAACCCTGACCCTAACCATTACCCACACCCAAGCATTTAACCCTGACCCTAACCCTAATCCTTAATGCTAACCCTAACACTAAACCCTAACCCTAAGCCCAACACTTATCCCTAATCCTATCCCTTAACCCTAACCCTAACCCTAATGCTACCCCCTAAACGTAACCCTAACCGTGAGCAGTAAACCTAATCCTAACCTCTAACACAAACCATAGCACATAACTCTAACCCTAAAACTAACCCTAACCCTAACCCTAAACCCTAACTCTTAACCTTAAACCTAAGCGTTAACTCTCACGCTAACCGTTAATCCTAACCCTAATCCTAATCTTCAACCCTAAACCTAACACTTAAACCTAACCCTGTACCAAACCCTAACCCCTCATCTTAACCCTAACCGTAAACCCCAACCCTAAACCAAAGTGTAACCGTTAAACCTAAGAGTAACCTTTAACCCTAACCCTAATCCCTAACCCTAAGCCCTCACCCTAACACTAAACTTCATCCTTAACCCTAACCATAATCCTAACCCTAAATCTAATTCTCAGACTTCTTGCTTGCTTAGAGTTTAGAAAGCCTGCAATCCTCCCATGCCATGCGTGAAAGGAGGCTCTACCACTGTGTCCTGCATGAAACACAAGGGCCCATACCCAGATTATGATAGAGTGGGTTCCCGGGTACAATCCCAGCCCCCTAAACTCCCCCCGCCCGCCTAATGCAGACAGGGCCCGTGCGCTAAGCATAAACAATACCTTTAACTGATAACCCTAACGCTGAACATAACACCCAACCCTGTTCCTATTTCTCCCCTTAACACGTAAACCTCACCATGCGCCTAACTTTAACCTCTTATCCTAACGTTAATGCATAACCCATTTCCTGAGAACAACCCCTATCCCATAATTCTAACCCTATCTCCTAGTCATCACTGTGACACCTAATCCCTAACCCTAATTCTAAACCGCTAAACCAAACCGTAACCCTACCTACAACCCTAACACTGACAGTAAGCCTTACTTCTAACCCCAATGCTATGCCTAACAAAAACCCTAACCCTTCACCCTAACCCCTAAGCCTTACCCTAACCCTTAACCCTAATCCTAATCCTAACCATTAAACCTAATCCTAGCTCTTAAAGCTAACCCTAAACCTTACCCTCACGACTAGACCTAACCCTGACACTAACCTAACACCTAACCCTAACCAGAACACCTAAAGCTAACCCTGAACCCTATCCCTAACCCCAGCAGTAAACTTTAACCCTAAACCTAAGCCCAACCCGTAACCCTAATCCTATCCTTTTACCCTAAAACTAACCCCTAAACCTAACCCCTATACCTCACCCTAACTCTAACCCCAATCCTAATTCTAACCATACCCCTTCATAAAACACTAACTCCTAACCGCTAACCCTAACACTAACCAAAAACCCTAATCACTAATGCCTAACCATAACGCTTAACCTTTACCCTAACCGTTAACCCTCACCCTAAATCTTAACACTGACCCTAACCTTAACCTTTAACTCTAAGCCTAACCCTTAACCCTACAGTAAGGAAGACCCTTAATGCTAATGGGATCCCTTATCCCTAACCCTAACACTACAGCTAAAAATAACCCTAACCTTGGATCCTTAAACGTAACCCCTAACACTTACTTTAACCCCAAACCCTAACCCTAATCCTAAGCATTAAACCTAACCCTATCTCTTAACCCTAACGCTAGCCCTTACCCTAACGCCTAGATCTAACTCTAAATCTAACCTACCGCCTAATCCTAACCTTAAGCACTAATGCTAACACTAACCCTGAACCCTAAACCTACACGTAACCCTTAACACTAACCCTATCCGTGAACATTAACCCTGACCCTAACCATTACCCGCACCCAAGCATTTAACCCTGACCCTAACCCTAATCCTTAATGCTAACCCTAACACTAAAACCTAACCCTAAGCCCAACACTTATCCCTAATCATATCCCTTAACCCTAACCCTAACCCTAATGCTACCCCCTAAACGTAACCCTAACCGTGACCAGTAAACCTAACCCTAACCTCTAACACAAACCATAGCACATAACTCTAACCCTAAAACTAACCCAAACCCTAACCCTAAACCCTAACTCTTAACCTTAACCCTAAGCGTTAACTCTCACGCTAACCTTGAATCCTAACCCTAATCCTAATCTTCAACCCTAAACCTAACACTTAACCCGAACCCTGTACCAAAACCTAACCCCTCATCTTAACCCTAACCGTAAACCCCAACCCTAAAACAAAGTGTAACCGTTAAACCTAAGAGTAACCTTTAACCCTAACCCTAATCCCTAACCCTAAGCCCTCACCCTAACACTAAACTTCATCCTTAACCCTAACCATAATCCTAACCCTAAATCTAATTCTCAGACTTCTTGCTTTCTTAGAGTTTAGAAAGCCTGCAATCCTCCCATGCCATGCGTGAAAGGAGGCTCTACCACTGTGTCCTGCATGAAACACAAGGGCCCATACCCAGATTATGATAGAGTGGGTTCCCGGGTACAATCCCAGCCCCCTAAACTCCCCCCGCCCGCCTAATGCAGACAGGGCCCGTGCGCTAAGCATAAACAATACCTTTAACTGATAACCCTAACGCTGAACATAACACCCAACCCTGTTCCTATTTCTCCCCTTAACACGTAAACCTCACCATGCGCCTAACTTTAACCTCTTATCCTAACGTTAATGCATAACCCATTTCCTGAGAACAACCCCTATCCCATAATTCTAACCCTATCTCCTAGTCATCACTGTGACACCTAATCCCTAACCCTAATTCTAAACCGCTAAACCAAACCGTAACCCTACCTACAACCCTAACACTGACAGTAAGCCTTACTTCTAACCCCAACGCTATGCCTAACAAAAACCCTAACCCTTCACCCTAACCCCTAAGCCTTACCCTAACCCTTAACCCTAATCCTAATCCTAACCATTAAACCTAATCCTAGCTCTTAAAGCTAACCCTAAACCTTACCCTCACGACTAGACCTAACCCTGACACTAACCTAACACCTAACCCTAACCAGAACACCTAAAGCTAACCCTGAACCCTATCCCTAACCCCAGCAGTAAACTTTAACCCTAAACCTAAGCCCAACCCGTAACCCTAATCCTATCCTTTTACCCTAAAACTAACCCCTAAACCTAACCCCTATACCTCACCCTAACTCTAACCCCAATCCTAATTCTAACCATACCCCTTCATAAAACACTAACTCCTAACCGCTAACCCTAACACTAACCAAAAACCCTAATCACTAATCCCTAACCATAACGCTTAACCTTTACCCTAACCGTTAACCCTCACCCTAAATCTTAACACTGACCCTAACCTTAACCTTTAACTCTAAGCCTAACCCTTAACCCTACAGTAAGGAAGACCCTTAATGCTAATGGGATCCCTTATCCCTAACCCTAACACTACAGCTAAAAATAACCCTAACCTTGGATCCTTAAACGTAACCCCTAACACTTACTTTAACCCCAAACCCTAACCCTAATCCTAAGCATTAAACCTAACCCTATCTCTTAACCCTAACGCTAGCCCTTACCCTAACGCCTAGATCTAACTCTAAATCTAACCTACCGCCTAATCCTAACCTTAAGCACTAATGCTAACACTAACCCTGAACCCTAAACCTACACGTAACCCTTAACACTAACCCTATCCGTGAACATTAACCCTGACCCTAACCATTACCCGCACCCAAGCATTTAACCCTGACCCTAACCCTAATCCTTAATGATAAACCTAACACTAAACCCTAACCCTAAGCCCTACACTTATCCCTAATCCTATCCCTTAACCCTAACCCTAACTCTAATGCTACCCCCTAAACGTAACCCTAACCGTGACCAGTAAACCTAACCCTAACCTCTAACACAAACCATAGCACATAACTCTAACCCTAAAACTAACCCTAACCCTAACCCTAACCCTAAACCCTAACTCTTAACCTTAACCCTAAGCGTTAACTCTCACACTAACCTTTAATCCTAACCCTAATCCTAATCTTCAACCCTAAACCTAACACTTAACCCGAACCCTGTACCAAACCCTAACCCCTCATCTTAACCCTAACCGTATACCTAAACCCTAAACCAAAGTGTAACCGTTAAACCTAAGAGTAACCTTTAACCCTAACCCTAATCCCTAACCCTAAGCCCTCACCCTAACACTAAACTTCATCCTTAACCCTAACCAGAATCCTAACCCTAAATCTAATTCTCAGACTTCTTGCTTTCTTAGAGTTTAGAAAGCCTGCAATCCTCCCATGCCATGCGTGAAAGGAGGCTCTACCACTGTGTCCTGCATGAAACACATGGGCCCATACACAGAGTATGATAGAGTGGGTTCCCGGGTACAATCCCAGTCCCCTAAACTCCCCCCGCCGTCCTAATGCAGACAGGGCCCGTGCGCTAAGCATAAACAATACCTTTAACAGATAACCCTAACCCTGAACATAACACCCAACCCTGTTCCTATTTCTCCCCTTAACACATAAACCTCACCGTGGGCCTAACTTTAACCTCTTATCCTAAGGTTAATGCATAACCCATTTCCTGAGAACAACCCCTATCCCATAATTCTAACCCTATCTCCTAGTCATCACTGTGACTCCTAATCCCTAACCCTAATTCCAAACCGCTAACCCTAACCGTAACCCTACCTACAACCCTAACACTGACAGTAACCCTTATTTCTAACCCCAACGCTATGCCTAACAAAAACCCTAACCCTTGACCCTAACCCTTCACCCTAACCCCTAAGCCTTACCCTAACCCTTAACCCTAATCCTAATCCTAACCATTAAACCTAACCCTAGCTCTTAAAGCTAACCCTAAACCTTACCCTCACGACTACACCTAACCCTGACACTAACCTAACACCTAACCCTAACCAGAACCCCTAAAGCTAACCCTGAACCCTATCCCTAACCCTAGCAGTAAACTTTAACCCTAAACCTAAGCCCAACCCGTAACCCTAATCCTATCCTTTTACCCTAAAACTAACCCCTAAACGTAACCCCTATACCTTACCCTAACTCTAACCCCAATCCTAATTCTAACCATACCCCTTCAGAAAACACTAACTCCTAACCGCTAACCCTAACACTAACCAAAAACCCTAATCACTAATCCCTAACCCTAACGCTTAACCTTTACGCTGACAGTTAACCCTCACCCTAAATCTTAACACTGACCCTAACCTTAACCTTTAACTCTAAGCCTAACCCTTAACCCTACAGTAAGGAAGACCCTTAATGCTAATGGGATCCCTTATCCCTAACCCTAACACTACAGCTAAAAATAACCCTAACCTTGGATCCTTAAACCTAACCCCTAACACTTACTTTAACCCCAAACCCTAACCCTAATCTAAGCATTAAACCTAACCCTATCTCTTAACCCTAACGCTAACCCTTACCCTAACGCCTAGATCTAACCCTAAATCTAACCTACCTCCTAATCCTAACCTTAAGCCCTAATGCTATCTCTAACCCTGAACCCTAAACCTACCCGTAACCCTTAACACTATCCCTATCCCTAACCCCCTTACACTAAATCTGTTAACCCTAACCCTCAACCATGACCCTAACCTTAAACCTTAATCCTAACCATGCGTGAGATGACCCTCTGCCTTTGTCCTGCGTGACAGTTCAAGCCCAACACCCAGGGTAAGATGAAGTGGGGACACAGCCTTGCTCCACACCCACAGTGCCCCGTACGTTAGACAGGGCTCGTGCCCTAACACACACCGTTAAACGTAAGCCCTAACCCTATCACTAAACCAAACCCTTCGTAAGCCCTGAATCTAACTCCTAACAGTAACCCTAATCCCTGACCCTTACTCTTGCCTCTCACCCTAAACCTAAACCCAACCACTAAACATAATCCTAATCTCTAACCCTAACAGTAATCCTAACCCTAATTCTAACCTAAAACTCTAACCCCTAAATCTAATCCTAGTCCCTAACACCTAACCTTACCCTAAACCGAATTCCAATTCTCAGACTTTTTCAATTCAAAAACTTAAAAAAGCCTACAATCCACCAATGCCGTGTCTGAGATGAGCGTCCGCCCCTATGTCCTGCATGACAGGCAGGCGCCAATGCCCAGGGTACTATGGAGTGGAGTCCTGGGGTCTGTAGGCTTGCTAAACTCCAGTTTGGAAGAATTGCTATAGTCATATATAGGGATGCTTACATTTACTTATAGAAAGCAACTATTGGTGTGTGATTTGTAGGCTTGCCTTACTCTAGTTTGGATGAAGAAGCTGAATCATATATAGGAATATTAGCTTTGAGTTAGAGGAAGCATCTATGGGGGGTGCTTTTTTGGCTTGTTAAACTCTGGTTTGGAAGAAGTTCGAGAGTCTTATATAGGAATGATATCATTCATTCAGAGAAAGCAATTATAGGGAGTTGGTTTGTAGGCTTGCTAAGCTCTAGTTTGGAGGAAGGCGAGAGTCATATATAGAACCCTTACGTTCACATAAAGCGTCTACGGGGGGACGGTTTCTAGGCTTCCTAAACTCTAGCTTGGAAAAAGAGGACAGTTATGTATAGGAACTCTCGGCGGGGGATTTGTAGCATTGCTAAAATCTTAGATTGGAAAAGTTGCGAGAGTCATACATAGGAATGTTAACATTCACTCAATGAAAGCAACTATAAGGGGTGCTTTCCAGGCTGGCTACACTCTAATTTGGAAAAAGTGCGACAGTCATATATAGGAAGGCTTATATTCACTCAGACAAAGCAATTATGTGTAGGTGTATAGTAGGCATGCTAACTCTAGTTTGGAAAATTTCGAGAGCCATGTATAAGAAAGCTTACAGTAACTTAGAGAAAGCAACGAACAGGGGTGGAGTGTAGACTTGCTAAACTCTAGTTTGGAGGAAGTGCCATAGTCATATATAGGAACGCTTAAATTCATTCAGAGAAAACAGCTGTCGGGGATTTGTTTGTAGACTTATTCAACTCTAGTTTGGAAGTAGTGCGAGAGACATATATAGGAATGTTTACATTGACTCAAAGAAAGCAACTATGGGGGAGTGTTATTTTGGCATGCCAGATGCTAGTTAGGAAGAAGTACAAGACTCATATATAGGAACGCTTACATTCACACAGCGAGAGCAACTACGGAGTAGTGTCAGGTAGACATATTAAAGTCTAGCTTGGGAGAAGTTCCAGAGTCCTATATAGGAAACGTAACAGCCACTTTGAAAAAGCAAGTCTTGACGGGTGGTTTGTAGGCCTGCAAAACCTTGTTTTAGTTGAAGTGTGAGAATCATATATGAGAAAGCTTACATTCACTCAGAGAAAGCAACGATGGGGTTGTTTGTAGGCTTACTAAACTGCAGTTTAGAAGAAGCACGAGAATCACATATAGGAGCACATACATTTTGACGCACTGAAAGTAACTATGGGGTGGTGTTTTATAGGCATGCTAAACTCTAGTTTGGATGAAGTTTGAGAATCACATATAAGAAAGCTTAGAGTCACTTAGAGAAAGCAAATCTCTGGGTGTGGAATGTAGGCCTGCTAAACTCTATTTTGGTTTAAGAGTGAGAGTCATATATGGGAAGGCTTACATTCCCTCAGAGAAAGCAACGACGGCGTGGTGGTTTGTAGGCATACTAAACTCTAGTTTGGAAGAAGTAGGAGAATGATATATGGGAACGCTTACATTCGCGTAGAGAAAGCAATTATGGGGTGGCGTTTTTGTAGCCATGCTAATCTCTAGTTTGGAAGAAGTTAAGGAGTAATATATAGGAAAGGGTACAGTCATAGAAACCAACTCTCGGGGGATGTTTTGTACACCTGCAAAACTCCAGTTTGGAAGAAGGGGGAGAGTCATATTGGGGACCGCGTGCATTCACTCAGAGAAATCAACGATGGGATTGTGATTTGTAGGCATAGTCAACTCTAGTTTGGAAGAAGTACGAGAATCGTATATAGGAAAGCTTACCTTCACGCAGAGAAAGCAACTATGGAGTGATGTTTGTATGCCTATTAAAATATAGTTTGGAGGAAGTTCGAGAGCCATATCTGGGAAGCTTACAGTCACTTAGAGAAAGCAACTCTCGGGGGTGTTTCGTAGGCCTGCTAAACTCTATTTTCAATGAAGTGTTAGAATAATATATGGGAACTCAGTGAAAGCAACGTTATGGTTGTGGTTCCTAGGCATACTAACCTGTAATTTGGAAGAAGCAAGAGAATCACATGTAGAACCGCTTACATTCCGGCACCGAATGCAACTATGGGGTGGTGTTTTGTAGGGTGCAAAACTCTAGTTTGGACGAAGTTTGAGAGTCATATATAGGAAAGTTTAAAGTCACGTAGAGAAAGCAACTCTCTGGGTGTGGAATGTAGAGTTATTTTGGTTGACATAGTTATTTTGGTTGAAGTGTGAGAGTCATATATGGGAACGCTTACATTCACTCAGAGAAAACAACGTTTGGGTGGTGTTTTGTAGGGCATACTAAACTGTAGTTTGGAAGAAGTACGAGAGTCCTATATAGGAACACTTACATTCACGCAGAGAAAGCACTTATAGCGTCAGGTTTTGTAGGCATGCTAAACTGCAGTTTGGAAGAAGTTGGAGAACCTTATACAGGAAAGATTACCGTCACCTAGGGAAAGCAACTCTCGGGAGATTTTTTTTGTACACATGCTAAACTCTAATTTGGATGAAGTGTGAGAGTCAAACATGGGACCGCTTACATTCCCTCAGAGAAACAACACTGGGGTGGTTTTTGTAGGCATACTAAATAGTTTGGAAGAAGTACGAGAATGATATTTGGGAACGCTTACATTCACACAGAGAAAGCAACTACGGGGTGGTGTTTTGTAAGCATGCTATAGTTTGGAAGAAGTTCTAAACCTGAACAGTCACTTAGAGAAAGCAACTCTTGGTGGGTGATTTTTAGGTCTGCTAAATTGTATTTTGAAAGAAGTACCAGAGTCATATATACTAATGCTTACATTCATGCAAAGAAAAAACCATGGGGTGATGTTTTGTGGGCATGTTAACCTGTAGTTTGGAAGAAGTTGGAGAGTCTTATTTAGGAAAGCTTACAGTCACCTAGAGAAAGCAACTCTCGGGAGAGCCTTTCTTGGCCTGCTAAACTCTACTTTGCATCAATTGTGAGAGTCAAACATGGGAATGCTTTCATTCATTCAGAGAACGCAACGTTTGGGTGGTGGTTTGTAGGCATTCTAAACTGTATTTTGGAGGAAGTACGAGAGTCATGTATATGAACGCTTACATTCAGGCAGAGAAAGCAACTCTGGGGTGGTATTTTGTTGGCATGCTAAACTGTGGTTTGGAAGAAGTTCGAGAGTCTTATATAGGAAAGATTACAGTGACACAGAGAAAACAACTCTCGGAAGTTTATTGGTAGGCCTGCTAAACTCTACCTTGGATGAAATGTGAGAACACTTGCATTCATTCACTTAGAGAAAGAAACATGGTGATGGTTTGAAGGCATAATAACTGTAGTTGGGAAGAAGTAGGAGAGTCATATATATGAACCGTTACATTCACGCAGAGAACGCAACTGTGGGGTGGCGATGTATGCATGTTAATCTGTAGTTTGGAGGAAGTGCGAGAGTCATATCTGGGGAAAATTACAGTCACTTAGGGAAAGGAACCATCCTGGGTTGGTTTGTAGATCTGCTAAATTCTATTTTGGAAACAGAGTGTGAGTCATATATGGGAACGCTTATGTTCACTCATAGAAAGCAACCACTGCGTGGTGTTTTGTTGGCATGGTGTAGTTTGAAAGAAGTTGGAGATTCTTATATAGGAAAGTTTACACTCACCTAGAGAAAGCAACTCACGGGGTGTTGTTTGTAGGCCTGCTAAACTCTAATTTAGATGAAGTGAGAGAGGCATATATATGAACGCTTATATTGATGCAGAGAAAGCAACTATGGGGTGGTGTTTTGTAGGCATGCTAAAATATAATTTGGAAGAAGTTCGAAAACAGACAGTCACTTAGAGAAAGCCACTCTCGGCGGTTGATTTTTCGGTGTGCTAAATTGTATTTTGAAAGAAGTACCAGAGTCATATATACAAACGCTTACATTCATGCAGAGAAAGCAACTCTGGGGTGGTGTTTTCTAGGCATGCTAAACTCTAGTTTGGACGAAGTTTGAGAATCACATATAAGAAAGCTTAGTCGCTTAAAGCAAATCTCTGGGTGTGGAATGTAGGCGTGCTAAACTCTATTTTGGTTTCAGAGTGAGAGTCATATATGGGAAGGCTTACATTCGCTCAGAGAAAGCAACGATGGTGTCGTGGTTTGTAGGCATACTGAACTCTAGTTTGGAAGATGTAGGAGAATGATATATGGGAACGCTTACATTCATGCAGAGAAAGCAATTATGGGGTGGCTTTTTTGTACCCATGCTAACCTCTAGTTTAGAAGAAGTTATATAGGAAAGCGTACACTCATTTATAGAAACCAACTTTCGGTGGATGGACGGTAGGCCTGCAAAACTCTACTTTGGAAGAAGGGGGAGAGTCATATTGGGGCCACGTACATTGACTCAGAGAAATCAAGGATGGGGTTGTGGTTTGTAGGCATACTGAACTCTAGTTTGGAAGAAGTAGGAGAATGATATATGGGAACGCTTACATTCATGCAGAGAAAGCAATTATGGGGTGGCTTTTTTGTAGCCATGCTAATCTCTATTTTGCAAGAAGTTAAAGAGAAATATATAGGAAAGCGTACCGTCATTTATAGAAACCAACTTTCGGGGGATGGTTTGTAGGCCTGCAAAACTCTACTTTGGAAGAAGGGGGAGAATCATATGGGGGACTGGGTACATTCACTCGGAGAAATCAACGATGGGGTTGTGGTTTGTAGGCATACTAAACTCTAGTTTGGAAGAAGGACGAGAATCATATATAGGAACTCTTACATTCATGCAGAGAAAGCAACTATGGAGTGATGTTTGTATGCCTACTAAACGATAGATTGGAGGATGCTCGAGAGTCATATCTGGAAAGCTTACATTCATTTAGAGAAAGCAACTCTCTGGGGGTGGTTCGTAGGCCTGCTAAACTCTATTTTCAATGAAGTGTTCGAATCATATACAGGAACGCTTACATTCACTCAGAGAAAGCAACGTTGGGGTGGCCGTTTTTGAGCATACTAAACTCTACTTTGGAAGAGGTACGAGAGACAAATACTAACGCTTACATTAACACAGAGAAAGCAAATACGGGGTGCTGTAGTGCAGGCATGCTAAACTATAGATTAGAAGAAGTTCGAAAGCTGACAGTCACTTAGAGAAAGCAACTCTTGGCGGGTGATTTTTAGGTCTGCTAAATTGTATTTTGAAAGACGTACCAGAGTCATATACAAACGCTTACATTCATGCAGAGAAAGAAACTATGGGGTGATGTGTTGTGCGGATGCTAAACTGCAGTTTGGAAGGTGTTCGAGAGTGTTATATAGGATAGCTTACAGTCACCTAGAGAAAGCAACACTCGGGACAGCTTTACAAGCCTCTAAACACTAATTAGCAGCAATTGTGAGAGTCAAACATGGGAACGCTTACATTCACTCAGAGAACGCAACGTTTGGGTGGCTGGTTTTTAAGCATTCTAAACTGTATTTTGGAGGAAGTAGGAGAGTCATATATACGAATGCTTACATTCACGCAGAGAAAGCAACTCTGTGGTCGTATTTTGTTGGCATGCTAAACTGTGGTTTGGAAGAAGTTCGAGAGCCTTATATAGGAAAGATTACAGTGACACAGAGAAAACAACTCTCTGTAGTTTCTTGGTAGGTCTGCTAAACTGTGATTTGGATGAAGTGTGAGAACGCTTGCATTCACTCAGAGAAAGAACTTTGTCGTGGTGGTTTGTAGGAATAACAACTGTAGTTCGAAGAAGTAGGAGAGTCATATATGAATGGTTACATTCACGCAGAGAAAGCAACTGAGGGGTGGCGTATGTAAGCATCATAATCTGTAGTTTGGAGGAAGTTCGAGAGTCATATTTGGGGAAAATTAGAGTCACATAGAGAAAGGAACAATCAGGGGCTGGTGTGTAGGTCTGCTAAATTCTATTTTGGAAGAAGAGTGAGAGTCATATATGGGAACGCTTATGTTGACTCAGAGAAATCAACGATGGGACGCTGTATTGTTGGCATGCTAAACTGTAGTTTGGAAGAAGTTCGAGAGTCTTATATAGGAAAGTTTACAGTCACCTAGAGAAAGCAACTCACAGGAGGTGGTTTGTAAGCCGCTAAACTCTAATTTGGATGAAGTGAAAGAGGCATACATGGATACGCTTCATTCACTCAGAGAAAGGTAAATTAGGGTGCCGGTTTGTAGGTATACTAACTCCAGTTTGGAAGAAGTACTAGAGTCATATATATGAACGCTTATATGGACGCAGAGAAAGCAACTATGGGGTGGTGTTTTGTAGGCCTGCTAAAATATAGTTTGGAAGAAGTTCGAAAGCAGACAGTCACTTAGAGAAAGCAACTCTTGGCGGTGGATTTTTAGGTCTGCTGAATTGTATTTTGAAAGAAATACCAGAGTCATATATTCAAACGCTTACATTCATGCAGAGAAAGCAACTCTGGGGTGGTGTTTTCTAGGCATGCTAAACTCTAGTTTGGACGAAGTTTGAGAATCACATATAAGAAAGCTTAGAGTCGCTTAAAGCAAATCTCTGGGTGTGGAATGTAGGCGTGCTAAACTCTATTTTGGTTTCGGAGTGAGAGTCATATATGGGAAGGCTTACATTCACTCAGAGAAAGCAACGATGGTGTGGTGGTTTGTAGGCATACTGAACTCTAGTTTGGAAGAAGTAGGAGAATGATATATGGGAACGCTTACATTCATGCAGAGAAAGAAACTATGGGGTGATGTGTTGTTGGCATGCTAAACTGCAGTTTGGAAGGAGTTCGAGAGTGTTATATAGGATAGCTTACAGTCACCTAGAGAAAGCAACACTCGGGACAGCTTTACAAGCCTCTAAACACTAATTAGCAGCAATTGTGAGAGTCAAACATGGGAACGCTTACATTCACGGAGAGAACACAACGTTTGGGTGGTGGTTTGTAGGCATAATAACTGTAGTTCGGAAGAAGTAGGAGAGTCATATATATGAACGGTTACATTCATGCAGAGAAAGAAACTGTTGGGTGGTGTATGTACGCATGTTAATCTATACTTTGGAGGAAGTTCGAGAGTCATATCTGGTGAAAATTGCAGTCACTTAGAGAAAGCAACAATCGGGGGCCGTTTTGTAGATCTGCTAAATTCTATTTTGGAAGAAGAGTGAAATTCATATGTGGGAACGCTTATGTTCACTCAGAGAAATCAACGATGGGGCAGTGTTTCTTTGGGATGCTAAAGTGTAGTTTGGAAGAAGTTCGCAAGTCTTATATAAGAAAGCTTACAGTCACCTAGAGAAAGTAACTCTCGGCAGATTGTTTCTAAGCGTGCTAAACTCTAATTTGCATCAATTGTGAGAGTCAAACATGGGAACGCTTACATTGACTCAGAGAACGCAACGTTTGGGTGGTGGTTTGTAAGCATTCTAAACTGTATTTTGGAGGAAGTAGGAGAGTCATATATACGAATGCTTACATTCACGCAGAGAAAGCAACTCTGTGATCGTATTTTGTTGGCATGCTAAACTGTGGTTTGGAAGAAGTTCGAGAGCCTTATATAGGAAAGATTACAGTGACAGAGAGAAAACAACTCTCTGTAGTTTGTTGGTAGGTCTACTAAACTGTAATTTGGATGATGTGTGAGAACGCTTGAATTCACTCAGAGAAAGAACTTTGTCGTGGTGGTTTGTAGGAATAACAACTGTAGTTCGAAGAAGTAGGAGAGTCATATATGAACGGTTACATTCACGCAGAGAAAGCAACTGTGGGGTGGCGTATGTAATCATCATAATCTGTAGTTTGGAGGAAGTTCGAGAGTCATATCTGGGGAAAATTAGAGTCATTTAGAGAAAGGAACAATCGGGGGCTGGTGTGTAGGTCTGCTAAATTCTATTTTGGAAAAAGAGTGAGAGTCATATATGGGAACGCTTATGTTGACTCAGAGAAATCAACGATGGGGCGCTGTATTGTTGGCATGCTAAACTGTAGTTTGGAAGAAGTTCGAAAGTCTTATATAGGAAAGTTTACAGTCACCTAGAGAAAGCAACTCACAGGACGTGGTTTGTAAGCCGCTAAACTCTAATTTGGATGAAGTGAAAGAGGCATACATGGATACGCTTCATTCACTCAGAGAAAGGTAAATTGGGGTGCCGGTTTGTAGGTATACTAACTCCAGTTTGGAAGAAGTACTAGAGTCATATATATGAACGCTTATATGGACGCAGAGAAAGCAACTATGGGGTGGTGTTTTGTAGGCCTGCTAAAATATAGTTTGGAAGAAGTTCGAAAGCAGACAGTGACTTAGAGAAAGCAACTCTTGGCGGTGGATTTTTAGGTCTGCTAAATTGTATTTTGAAAGAAGTACCAGAGTCATATATTCAAACGCTTACATTCATGCAGAGAAAGGAACTGTGGGGTGGTGTTTTCTGGGCGTGCTAAACTCTAGTTTGGACGAAGTTTGAGAATCACATATAAGAAAGCTTAGAGTCACTTAGAGAAAGCAAATCTCTGGGTGTGGAATGTAGGCGTGCTAAACTCTATTTTGGTTTAGATTGAGAGTCATATATGGAAAGGGTTACATTCACTCAGAGAAAGCAACGATGGTGTGGTGGTTTGTAGGCATACTAAACTCTAGTTTGGAAGAAGTAGGAAAATGATATATGGGAACGCTTACATTCATGCAGAGAAAGCAATTATGGGGTGGCTTTTTTGTACCCATGCTAATCTCTAGTTTGGAAGAAGTTATATAGGAAAGCGTACCGTCATTTATAGAAACCAACTTTCGGGGGATGGTTTGTAGGCCTGCAAAACTCTACTTTGGAAGAAGTGGGAGAGTCATATTGGGGACCACGTACATTGACTCAGAGAAATCGAGGATGGGGTTGTGTTTTGTAGGGATACTAAACTCTAGTTTGGAGAAAGTACGAGTATCATATATAGGAACGCTTACATTCATGCAGAGAAAGCAACTATGGAGTGAGGTTTGTATGCCTACTAAACTATAGTTTGGAGGAAGTTTAGAATCTTATATAGCAAAGCTTACAGTCACCTAGAGAGAGCAACTCTTGGGAGATGGTTTCTAAGCCTAATAATTTGCACCAACTCTTAAAGTCAAGTATGGGAAGGTTTACATCCACTCAGAACGCAAGGTTTGGGTTGCAGTTTGTGGCCTTAATTGTAGTTCGGAAGAAGTAGGAAAGTCATATATATGAACGGTTACATTCACGCAGACAAACCAGCTATGGAGTGATGTGTGTATGCCTACTAAAGTATAGTTTGGAGGATGTTCGAGAGTCATATCTGGAAAGCTTACAGTCATTTAGAGAAAGAAACTCTCGTGGGGTGGTTCGTAGGCCTGCTAAACTCTATTTTCAAAGAAGTGTTAAAATCATATACAGGAACGCTTACATTCACTCAGAGAAAGCAACGTTGGGGTGGCCGTTTGTGAGCATACTAAACTCTACTTTGGAAGAGGTACAAGAGACATAAATACGAACGCTTACATTAACACAGAGAAAGCAAATACGGGGTGCTGTAGTGCAGGCATGCTAAACTATAGATTGGAAGAAGTTCGAAAGCTGACAGTCACTTAGAGAAAGCAACTCTTGGCGGGTGATTTTTTAAGTCTGCTAAATTGTATTTTGAAAGACGTGTCAGAGTCTTACATACAAACGCTTACATTCATGCGTAGAAAGAAACTATGGGGTGATGTGTTGTGGGAATGCTAAACTGCAGTTTGGAAGAAGTTCGAGAGTGTTATGTAGGATAGCTTACAGTCACCTAGAGAAAGCAACACTCAGGAGAGCTTTGCAAGCCTGCTAAACTCTAACAAGCAGCGATTGTGAGAGTCAAACTTTGGAACGCTTACATTCACTCAGAGAACACAACGTTTGGGTGGTGGTTTGTAGGCATAATAACTGTAGTTCGGAAGAAGTAGGAGAGTCATATATGAACGGTTACATTCACGCAGAGAAAGCAATTGTTGGGTGGCGTATGTATGCATGCTAATCTGTAGTTTGGAGGAATTTCGAGAGTCATATCTGGGGAAAATTACAGTCTCTTAGAGAAAGCAACCATCGGGGGCCATTTTGTAGATCTGTTAAATTCTATTTTGAAAGAAGAATGAGAGTCATATATGGGAACGCTTATGATCACGAAGAGAAATCAACTATGGGACGGTGTTTTGTTGGCATGCTAAACTGTAGTTTGGAAGAAGTTCGCGAGTCTTACATAGGAAAGTTTACAGTCACCCAGAGAAAGCAACTCTCGGGAGATTGTTTCTAAGCATGCTAAATTCTAGATTGCATCAATTGTGAGAGTCAAACATGGGAACGCTTACATTGACTCAGAGAACGCAACGTTTGGGTGGTGGTTTGTAAGCATTCTAAACTGTATTTTGGAGGAAGTAGGAGAGTCATATATACGAATGCTTACATTCACGCAGAGAAAGCAACTCTGTGATCGTATTTTGTTGGCATGCTAAACTGTGGTTTGGAAGAAGTTCGAGAGCCTTACATAGGAAAGATTACAGTGACACAGTGAAAAACAAATCTCTGTAGTTTGTTGGTAGGTCTGCTAAACTGTAATTTGGATGAAGTGTGAGAACGCTTGCATTCACTCACAGAAAGAACGTTGTCGTGATGGTTTGTAGGAATAAATGCTGTAGTTCAAAAGAAGTAGGAGAGTCATATATGAACGGTTACATTCACGCAGAGAAAGCAACTGTGGGGTGGCCTATGTAATCATCATAATCTAGTTTGGAGGAAGTTCGAGAATCATATGTGGGAAAAATTAAAGTCACCTAGAGAATTGGAACCATCGGGTGTTGTGTAGGTCTGCTAAATTCTATTTTGGAAGAAGAGTGAGAGTCATATATGGGAACGCTTATGTTGACTCAGAGAAATCAACGATGGGGCGCTGTATTGTTGGCATGCTAAACTGTAGTTTGGAAGAAGTTCGAGAGTCTTATATAGGAAAGTTTACAGTCACCTAGAGAAAGCAACTCACAGGAGGTGGTTTGTGGGCCGCTAAACTCTAATTTGGATGAAGTGAAAGAGGCATACATGGATACGCTTCATTCACTCAGAGAAAGGTAAATTGGGGTGCCGGTTTGTAGGTATACTAACTCCAGTTTGGAAGAAGTATGAGAGTCATATATATGAACGATTATATGGACGCAGAGAAAGCAACTATGGGGTGGTGTTTTGTAGGCATGATAAAATATAATTTGGAAGAAGTTCGAAAGCTGACAGTGACTTAGAGAAAGCAACTCTCGGCGGTTGATTTTGAGGTCTGCTAAATTGTATTTTGATAGAAGTACAAGAGTCATATATAAAATCGCTTATATTTATGCTGAGAAAGAAACTATGTGGTGATGTTTTGTTGGCGTGCTGAAATGTAGTTTCGAAGAAGTTCGACAGTCTTTTATAGGAAAGCTTACAGTCCCCCAGAGGAAGCAACTTTCGAGAGATAGTTTGTAAGCCTGCTAAACTCTACTTTGCATCATTTGGAACAGTCATACTTGGGAATGCTAACATTCTCTCAGAGAACGCAACGTTTGGTTGGTTGTTTGTAAGCATACTAAACTGTATTTTGGAAGAAGTAGCAGAGTCATATATATGAGTGCTTACATTCACGCAGAGAGGGCAACTATGGGGTGGTGTTTTGTAGGCATGCAAATCTCTAGTTGTGAAGAAGTTAAGAGTAATAGGAAAGCTTACAGTCTCACAGAGAAAGCAACCCTTGGGGGCCGGTTTGTAGTTCTGCTAAATTCTATTTTGGATGAAGTGTGAATCATAAACGGGAACGCTAACATTCACTCAGAGAAAGCAAGGTTGCGGTGGTGATTTTTAGTCACACTAAACTGGAGTTTGGAGGAAGTACGAGAATAAAAGAATGCTTACATTCACTCAGAAAAAGCAACGTTGGGGAGGTGGTTGGTAGGTGTACTATACTTTGGAAGAAGTACGAGCGTGATGCATAGGAACGCTTACATTCACGCAAACCATGGGGTGGCCTTTTGTTGGCATGCTAAACTATGTCCCAAAGACATATATAGGAAAGCTTATAGTGAGAGAAAGCAACTCTCGGGCGGTGTTTTGTAGGTCCGGCAAATTGCATTTTGAAAGCAGTCTGAGATTCATATAAGGGAAGGCCTATATCCACTCAGAGAAAGCAATGTTAGGCTGGTGGTTTGTAGGCATACTAAACTGTATTTTGGAACTCGTATGTATGACTCTCACACTTGATCCAAATTAGAGTTCACCAGGCCTATAAACCACATCCTGAGAGTTGCTTTCTCTAGGTGAATGTAAGCTTTCCTATGTAAAACTCTCGAACTTCTTCCAAACTAAAGTTTAGCATGCCAACAATACACCACCGCATCGTTGCTTTCTCTGAGTGAACATAAGCATTCCCTTATATGAATCACTTTTTCCAAAATAGAATTTAGCAAATCTACAAACCAGTCCCCGATGGTTGATTTAGCTATGTGACTGTAATTTTCCCCAGATATGACTCTCGAACTTCCTCCAAAGTATAGATTAACATGCGTACATACACCACCCAACAGTTTCTTTCTCTGCGTGAATGTAACTTTTCATATATATGACTCTCCTACTTCTTCCGACCTACAGTTATTATGCCTACAAACCACCACCCAAACGTTGTGTTCTCTCCGTGAATGTAAGCTTTCCCATATTTGACTCACACAATTGCTGCTAATTAGTGTTTAGAGGCTTGCAAAGCTGTCCCGAGTGTTGTTTTCTCTAGGTGACTGTAGCTATCCTATATAACACTCTGGAAGTCCTTTCAAACTGCAGTTTAGCATGCCAACAACACATCACCCCATAGTTCCTTTCTCTGCATAAATGTAAGCGTTTGTATATATGACTCTTGTACGTCTTTCAAAATACAATTTAGCAGACCTAAAAATCACCCGCCAAGAGTTGCTTTCTCTAAGTGACTGTCAGCTTTCGAACTTCTTCCAATCTATAGTTTAGCATGCCTGCACTACAGCACCCCGTATTTGCTTTCTCTGTGTTAATGTAAGCGTTCCTATGTATGTCTCTCGTACCTCTTCCAAAGTAGAGTTTAGTATGCTCAAAAACGGCCACCCCAACGTTGCTTTCTCTAAGTGAATGTAAGCCTTCCCATATATGACTCTCACTCTGAAACCAAAATAGAGTTTGGCACACCTACATTCCACACCCAGAGATTTGCTTTAAGTGACTCTAAGCTTTCTTATATGTGATTGTCAAACTTCGTCCAAACTAGAGTTTAGCATGCCTAGAAACCACCCCACAGTTGCTTTCTCTGCATGAATGTAAGCGTTCATATACATGACTCTCGTACTTCCTCCAAAATACAGTTTAGAATGCCTACAAACCACCACCCAAACGTTGCGTTCTCTGAATGAATGAAAGCATTCCCATGTTTGACTCTCACAATTGATGCAAAGTAGAGTTTAGCAGGCCAAGAAAGGCTCTCCCGAGAGTTGCTTTCTCTAGGTGACTGTAAGCTTTCCTAAATAAGACTCTCCAACTTCTTCCAAACTACAGGTTAACATGCCCACAAAACATCACCCCATGGTTTTTTCTTTGCATGAATGTAAGCATTAGTATATATGACTCTGGTACTTCTTTCAAAATACAATTTAGCAGACCTAAAAATCACCCACCAAGAGTTGCTTTCTCTAAATGACTGTTCAGGTTTGGAACTTCTTCCAAACTATAGCATGCTTACAAAACACCACCCCGTAGTTGCTTTCTCTGTGTGAATGTAAGCCTTCACAAATATCATTCTCGTACTTCTTCCAAACTATTTAGTATGCCTACAAAAACCACCCCAGTGTTGTTTCTCTGAGGGAATGTAAGCGGTCCCATGTTTGACTCTCACACTTCATCCAAATTAGAGTTTAGCATGTGTACAAAAAAATCTCCCGAGAGTTGCTTTCCCTAGGTGACGGTAATCTTTCCTGTATAAGGTTCTCCAACTTCTTCCAAACTGCAGTTTAGCATGCCTACAAAACCTGACGCCATAAGTGCTTTCTCTGTGTGAATGTAAGTGTTCCTATATAGGACTCTCGTACTTCTTCCAAACTACAGTTTAGTATGCCCTACAAACCACCACCCAAACGTTGTTTTCTCTGAGTGAATGTAAGCGTTCCCATATATGACTCTCACACTTCAACCAAAATAACTCTATTTCAACCAAAATAACTCTACATTCCACACCCAGAGAGTTGCTTTCTCTACGTGACTGTAAACTTTCCTATATATGACTCTCAAACTTCGTCCAAACTAGAGTTTTGCAAGCCTACAAAACACCACCCCATAGTTGCATTCGGTGCCGGAATGTAAGCGGTTCTACATGTGATTCTCTTGCTTCTTCTAGGAACCACAACCACAACGTTGCTTTCACTGAGTTCCCATATATTATTCTAACACTTCATTGAAAATAGAGTTTAGCAGGCCTACGAAACACCCCCGAGGGTTGCTTTCTCTAAGTGACTGTAAGCTTCCCAGATATGGCTCTCGAACTTCCTCCAAACTATATTTTAGTAGGCATACAAACATCACTCCATAGTTGCTTTCTCTGCGTGAAGGTAAGCGTTCCTATATACGATTCTCGTACTTCTTCCAAACTAGAGTTGACTATGCCTACAAATCACAATCCCATCGTTGATTTCTCTGAGTGAATGCACGCGGTCCCCAATATGACTGTCTTCCACTTCCAAACTGGAGTTTTGCAGGTGTACAAAACATCCCCCGAGAGTTGGTTTCTATGACTGTACCCTTTCCTATATATTACTCCTTAACTTCTTCCAAACTAGAGATTAGCATGGCTACAAAAACGCCACCCCATAATTGCTTTCTCTACTCGAATGTAAGCGTTCCCATATATCATTCTCCTACTTCTTCCAAACTAGAGTTTAGTATGCCTACAAACCACCACGCCATTGTTGCTTTCTCTGAGGGAATGTAAGCCTTCCCATATATGACTCTCACTCTTAAACCAAAATAGAGTTTAGCAGGCCTACATTCCACACCCAGAGGTTTGCTTTCTCTAAGTGACTCTAAGCTTTCTTATATGTGATTCTCAAACTTCGTCCAAACTAGAGTTTAGCATGCCTATAAAACACCACCCCATAGTAACTTTCAGTGCGTCAAAATGTATGTGCTCCTATATGTGATTCTCGTGCTTCTTCTAAACTGCAGTTTAGTAAGCCTACAAACAACCCCATCATTGCTTTCTCTGAGTGAATGTAAGCGTTCTCATATATGACTCTCACACTTCAACCAAAACAGGGTTTTGCAGGCCTACAAACCACCCGCCAAGACTTGCTTTTTCAAAGTGGCTGTTACCTTTCCTATATAGGACTCTGGAACTTCTCCCAAGCTAGACTTTAACATGTCTACCTGACACTACTCCGTAGTTGCTCTCGCTGTGTGAATGTAAGCGTTCCTATATATGAGTCTTGTACCTCTTCTTAACTAACATCTGGCATGCCAAAATAACACTCCCCCATAGTTGCTTTCTTTGAGTCAATGTAAACATTCCTATATATGTCTCTCGCACTTCTTCCAAACTAGAGTTGAATAAGTCTACAAACCAATCCCCGACAGCTGTTTTCTCTGAATGAATTTAAGCGTTCCTATATATGACTATGGCACTTCCTCCAAACTAGAGTTTAGAAAGCCTACACTCCACCCCTGTTCGTTGCTTTCTCTAAGTTACTGTAAGCTTTCCTATACATGGCTCTCGAAATTTTCCAAACTAGAGTTAGCATGCCTACTATACACCTACACATAATTGCTTTGTCTGAGTGAATATAAGCCTTCCTATATATGACTGTTCCACTTTTTCCAAATTAGAGTGTAGCCAGCCTGGAAAGCACCCCTTATAGTTGCTTTCATTGAGTGAATGTTAACATTCCTATGTATGACTCTCGCAACTTTTCCAATCTAAGATTTTAGCAATGCTACAAATCCCCCGCCGAGAGTTCCTATACATAACTGTCCTCTTTTTCCAAGCTAGAGTTTAGGAAGCCTAGAATCCGTCCCCCCATAGACGCTTTATGTGAACGTAAGCGTTCCTATATATGACTCTCGCCTTCCTCCAAACTAGAGCTTAGCAAGCCTACAAACCAACTCCCTATAATTGCTTTCTCTGAATGAATGATATCGTTCCTATATAAGACTCTCGAACTTCTTCCAAACCAGAGTTTAACAAGCCAAAAAAGCACCCCCCATAGATGCTTCCTCTAACTCAAAGCTAATATTCCTATATATGATTCAGCTTCTTCATCCAAACTAGAGTAAGGCAAGCCTACAAATCACACACCAATAGTTGCTTTCTATAAGTAAATGTAAGCGTCCTTATATATGACTATAGCAATTCTTCCAAACTGGAGTTTAGCAAGCCTACAGACCCCAGGACTCCACTCCATAGTACCCTGGGCATTGGCGCCTGCCTGTCATGCAGGACATAGGGGCGGAGGCTCATCTCAGACACGGCATTGGTGGATTGTAGGCTTTTTTAAGTTTTTGAATTGAAGAACTCTGAGAATTGGAATTCGGTTTAGGGTAAGGTTAGGAGTTAGGGAATAGGATTAGATTTAGGGGTTAGGGTTTTAGGTAAGAATTAGGGTTAGGATTACTGTTAGGGTTAGAGATTAGGATTATGTTTAGTGGTTGGGTTTAGGTTTAGGGTGAGAGGCAAGAGTAAGGGTCAGGGATTAGGGTTACTGTTAGGAGTTAGATTCAGGGCTTACGAAGGGTTTGGTTTAGTGATAGGGTTAGGGCTTATGTTTAACGGTGTGTGTTAGGGCACGGCCCCGTCTAATGTACGGGGCACTGTGGGTGTGGAGCAAGGCTGCGTCCCCACTTCATCTTACCCTGGGTGTTGGGCTTCAACTGTCACGCAGGACAAAGGCAGAGGCTCATGAAACGCATGGTTGGGATTAAGGTTTAAGGTTAGGGTCAACGTTGAGGGTTAGGGTGAGGGTTAACAGTTAGAGTTAGGGTAAGGGGGTTAGGGATAGGGTTAGGGTTAAGGGTTAGGTTTATGGTTCAGGTTTAAGGTTAGCATTAGAGGGTAGGGTTAGTGTAACTGTAGGTCAGTGTTGCGGTTAGATCTCTAGGCATTAGGGTAAAGGTCAGGGTTAGGGTTAAGAGTTAGGGTTAAGTTTAATGGTTAAGGATTGGGATTAGGGTTGAGGGTTAGGGTTAAGATTATGGGTAATGACTCAGGATCAAAGGTTAGGGTTATTTTTAGGCGTAGGGTTAGCGTAAGGGGTTAGGGTTAGTTTTAGTGTTGTTGGTAGGGTTAAGGTTAGGGTTGGCGTTTCAGAATTAGGGATTAGGTGTTATGGTTATGGCTAGGAGTTAGCGTTAGATTTACGGTATAGGTCTTGTTCTCAGGGTGTCATGCATTAACGTTAAGATAAGGGGTTAAAGCTAGGGTTACGGTGAGCTTTACCTGTTAAGGTGAGCAGTAGGATCAGGGTTAGGTGTTATGTTCTGGGTTAGGGTTATGGGTGAGGGGTAGGGTTTATCCTTAGGGCACGGGCCCTGTATGCACTAGGAGGCGAAGTTAGGGGTCTGTGATGGTCGCTGGGAACCCACTCTATCGCACGCAGTGTATGGGCCTCTGGGTTTCATGCAGGACACTGTGGCAGAGCCGGCTTTCATGCATGGCTTAGTAGGATTGTAGGCTTTGAAAACTCTGAGAAAGCAAGAAGTCTGAGAATTAGATTTTGGGTTAGGATTACGGCACGGTTTAGGGATGAAGATTAGTGGTTAGGGTGAAGGCTTAGGGTTAGGGGTTAGGGTTAGGGTTAGGGTTGCTGGTAGGGTGAAGGTTAGGTTTGACGTTTTAGAATTAGGGATGAGGTGTTACGGTTATGACTATGGTTTAGGATTAGAATTACAGGATAGGGCTTCTTCTCAAGGTGTTATGCATTCACGTTAAGTTAAGGGGCTAAGTTAGGGTTACGGGGAGGTTTATGTTTTAAGGTGAGCAATAGGATCAGGGTTAGGTGTTATGTTCAGGGTGAGGGTTATCTGTTAGGGGTAGTGTTTATACTTAGCGTACGGGCCCTGTCTGCACTGGGCGGGGGGCGGGGGTTAGGGGGATGGGATTGTCCCCGGGAACACACTCTATCGTACGCTGGGTATGGGCTCCTGGGTTTCATGCAGGACACAGTGGCAGAGCCCCCTTTTACTCATGGCATGGGAGGATTGTAGGCTTTCTAAACTCTGAGAAAGCAAGAACTCTGAGAATTAGATTTAGGGGTAGGATTCTGGTAATGTTTAGGGATGAAGATTAGTGTCAGGGTGGGGTCTTGGGTTAGGGGTTGGGGTTAAAGGTTAGTGTTAGGTTTAACAGTTACAGTTAGGTTTACGGTTAAGTGTCAGGGTTAGGGTTAAGGTTTGGGTTTAGCGTTTGGCACAGGGGTAGGCTTCAGTGTTAGCTTCATGGTTAAAGATTAGGAGTAGGGTTAGTGTGAGGGTTAAGGGTACGGGTCAAGATTAAGGGTTCGGGTTGGGGTTAGGCTTAGGTTTAGGGTTAGGGGTTAGGGTTAGGCTTAGGGTCAAGGGTTAGGATTAGGGTTAAGTGTTGGGCTTAGGGTTGGGGTTTAGTGTTAAGTTTATCGTTAAGGATTAGGGTTAGGGTCAGGGTTAAATGCTTGGGTGCGGGTAATGGTTAGGGTCAGGGTTAAGGTTTATGGATAGGGTTAGTGTTAAGGGTTTACGGTTAGGTTTAGGGTTCAGGGTTAGAGTTAGCATTAGGGCTTAAGGTTAGGATTAGGTGGTAGGTTAGATTTTAGGGTTAGATCTAGGCGTTAGAGTAAGGGTTAAGAGATAGGGTTAGGTTTAATGCTTAGGATTAGGGTTAGGGTTTGGGGTTAAAGTAAGTGTTAGGGGTTAGGTTTAAGGATCAAAGGTTAGTGTTATTTTTAGCTGTAGTGTTAGGGTTAGGGATAAGGGATAAGGTTGGCGTGAGGGTTTTCCTTACTGTTAGGGTTAAGGGTCAGGGTTAGATTAAAGGTTAAGGTTAGGGTCAGCGTTAAGGGTTAGGGTGAGGGTTAACGGTTACGGTAAAGGTTAAGCGTTAGTGTTAGGGATTAGCGATTAGGGTTTTTGGTAAGTGTTAGGGTTAGGAGTTAGTGTTTTATGAAGGGGTATGGTTAGAATTAGGATTGGGGTTAGTGTTAGGTTTAGGTTTAGGAGTTAGGTTTAGGGTAAAAGGATAGGATTAGGGTTAAGGGTTGGGCTCAGGTTTAGGGTTAAAGTTTAGTGTTAGGGTTAATCTTTAGTGTTATGGTCCAGTTTAAGTGTTAGGGTGAGGGTTAACGGTTAGGATTAGGCTTAGAGGTTGGGGATATAGTGAGGGTTCAGTGTTAGGGTTAGGTTTAGGGTTCAAGGTTAATGTTAGCTGTAGGGGTTCTGGTTAGGGTTAGGTGTTAGGTTAGTGTCAGGGTTAGGTCTAGTCGTGAGGGTAAGGTTTAGGGTTAGCTTTAAGAGCTAGGGTTATGTTTAATGGGTAGGATTAGGATTAGGGTTAAGGGTTAGGGTAAGGCTTAGGGGTTAGGGTGAAGGGTTAAGGGTTTTTGTTAGGCATAGCGTTGGGGTTAGAAGTAAGGGTTACTGTCAGTGTTAGGGTTGTAGGCAGGGTTACGGTTAGAGTTAGCGGTTTAGAATTAGGGTTAGGGATTAGGTGTTACAGTGACGACTAGGAGATAGGGTTAGAATTATGGGATAGGGGTTGTTCTCAGGGACTGGGTTATGCACTAACGTTAGGATAAGATGTTAAAGTTAGGCTCACGGTGAGGTTTACGTGTTAAGGGGAGAAATAGGAACAGGGTTAGGTGTTATGTTCACGGTGAGGGATATCTGTTACAGGTATTGTTTATGCTTAGCGCACGGGCCCTGTCTGCCTTAGGCGGGGGTGGGGGGAGGTTAGGGGACTGGGATTGTCACCAGGATCCCACTGTATCGTACTCTGGGTATGCGCCCGTGGGTTTGATGCAGGACACAGTGGTAGAGCCTCCTTTCACGCATGGCATGGGAGGATTGCAGGCTTTCTAAACTCTAAGAAAGCAAGAAGTCTGAGAATTAGATTTAGGGTTAGGATTCTGGTTAGGGTTAAGGATGAAGTTTAGTGTTAGGGTGAGGGCTTAGGGTTAGGGATTAGGGTTAGGGTTAAAGGTTACTCTTAGGTTTAACGGTTACGGTTCGGTTTAGGGTTGAGGTTTACGTTTAGGGTTAAGATCAGGGGTTAGGGTTTGGTATAGGGTTAGGGTTAGGTACAGGGTTAGGGTTAAGTGTTAGGTTTACGGTTGAAGATTAGGATTAGGGTTAGGATTAAAGGTTAGCGTGAGAGTTAACAGTTAGGGTTAAGGTTAAGAGTTAGGGTTAGGGTTTAGGTTTAGGGTTAAGGGTTAGGGTTAGCTTTAGGGTTCGAGTTATGTGTTAGGGTTTGTGTTAGAGGTTAGGGTTAGGTTTACTGTCCACGGTTAGTGTTACGTTTAGGGGTTAGCATTAGGGTTAAGGATTAGGTTTAGGGTAAGGGTTTAGAGTTAGTGTTGGGCTTTAGACTCGGACTTAGGTTCAGGGTCAGGGGTTAGGGTTGGTGGTAGGGCTTAGATTTATCGGTCAGTTTAAGAGCACAGGACCTGGTTAATCTACGGTGAGAGGGGTGCGGTCGGAGTCATCACGAAAGCACAACATCATTCCCTGGGCCCTGGGACAAGACCTACATGCAGGACTCAGGCGGAGCCTCATCTCACACATGGCATGGCTGTATTGTAGGCTTGCTTCATTCGGGAATGGAAGTAGTGTGATAATTAGGGTTAGGGTTGGGGTTAGGGGTTTCGAGTTAGGGGTTAGGCTTGGAGTCAGGGTTAGGTGCTAAGGATTAGTGGTTAGGGTTAGAGTTAGTTTTACGGGTTAGGTGTTAACTCTGGTTTAGTGGGCCAGGGTAAGTTTTAGGTTTGGAGTTAGCGTTAGGGTTATGCGTTAGGGTTAAGGGATAGGGTTAGGGTTAAGGGTTAGGTTTAGGGTTAGGGTTCAGGTTTAGGATTAGGGTCAGGGTTAAGGGTTAGGGTGAGGTTTAACAGTTAGGGTTAGGGTTAGGCGGTTAGGGATATGTTTAGGTTTAAGGGTCAGGTGTATGTTTCAGGTTTAAGGTTAGCATTAGAGGGTAAGGGTTAGTGTTAACTGTAGGTCAGCATGGGGGTTAGATCTCTAGGCATTAGGGTAAAGGTCAGGGTTAGGGTTAAGAGTTAGGGTTACGTTTAATGGTTAGGATTGGGATTAGGGTTAAGGGTTAGGGTTAAGGTTAGGGGTTATGACTAAGGATCAACGGTTAGGGTTATTTTTAGGCGTAGGGTTAGCGTAAGTGGTTAGGGTTAGTATTAGTGTTGTTGGTAGGGTTAAGGTTAGGGTTGGCGTTTCAGAATTAGAGATTAGGTGTTATGGTTATGGCTAGGAGTTAGGGTTAGATTTACGGTATAGGTCTTGTTCTCAGGGTGTCATGCATTAACGTTAAGATAAGGGGTTAAAGCTAGGGTTACGGTGAGCTTTACCTGTTAAGGTGAGCAGTAGGATCAGGGTTAGGTGTTATGTTCTGGGTTAGGGTTATGGGTGAGGGGTAGGGTTTATCCTTAGGGCATGGGCCCTGTATGCACTAGGAGGCGAAGTTAGGGGTCTGTGATGGTCGCTGGGAACCCACTCTATCGTACGCAGTGTATAGGCCTCTGGGTTTCATGCAGGACACTGTGGCAGAGCGGGCTTTCATGCATGGCTTAGTAGGATTGTAGGCTTTCTAAACTCTGAGAAAGCAAGAAGTCTGAGAATTAGATTTCGGGTTAGGATTACGGCACGGTTTAGGGATGAAGATTAGTGGTTAGGGTGAAGGCTTATGGTTAGGGGTTAGGGTTAGGGTTAGGGTTGCTGGTAGGGTGAAGGTTAGGTTTGACGTTTTAGAATTAGGGATGAGGTGTTACGGTTATGACTATGGTTTAGGATTAGAATTACGGGATAGGGCTTCTTCTCAAGGTGTTATGCATTCACGTTAAGTTAAGGGGCTAAGTTAGGGTTACGGGGAGGTTTATGTTTTAAGGTGAGCAATAGGATCAGGGTTAGGTGTTATGTTCAGGGTGAGGGTTATCTGTTAGGGGTAGTGTTTATACTTAGCGTACGGGCCCTGTCTGCACTGGGCGGGGGGCGGGGGTTAGGGGGATGGGATTGTCCCCGGGAACACACTCTATCGTACGCTGGGTATGGGCTCCTGGGTTTCATGCAGGACACAGTGGCAGAGACCCCTTTTACTCATGGCATGGGAGGATTGTAGGCTTTCTAAACTCTGAGAAAGCAAGAACTCTGAGAATTAGATTTAGGGGTAGGATTCTGGTAATGTTTAGGGATGATTAGTGTCAGGGTGGGGTCTTGGGTTAGGGGTTGGGGTTAAAGGTTAGTGTTAGGTTTAACAGTTACAGTTAGGTTTACGGTTAAGTCTCAGGGTTAGGGTTAAGGTTTGGGTTTAGCGTTTGGCACAGGGGTAGGCTTCAGTGTTAGCTTCATGGTTAAAGATTAGGAGTAGGGTTAGTGTGAGGGTTAAGGGTAAGGGTCAAGATTAAGGGTTCAGGTTGGGGTTAGGCTTAGGTTTAGGGTTAGGGGTTAGGGTTAGGCTTAGGGTCAAGGGTTAGGATTAGGGTTAAGTGTTGGGCTTAGGGTTGGGGTTTAGTGTTAAGTTTATCGTTAAGGATTAGGGTTAGGGTCAGGGTTAAATGTTTGGGTGCGGTTAATGGTTAGGGTCAGGGTTAAGGTTTATGGATAGGGTTAGTGTTAAGGGTTTACGGGTAGGTTTAGGGTTCAGGGTTAGAGTTAGCATTAGGGCTTAAGGTTAGGATTAGGTGGTAGGTTAGATTTACGGTTAGATCTAGGCGTTAGAGTAAGGGTTAAGAGATAGGGTTAGGTTTAATGCTTAGGATTAGGGTTAGGGTTTGGGGTTAAAGTAAGTGTTAGGGATTACGTTTAAGGATCAATGGTTAGTGTTATTTTTAGCTGTAGTGTTAGGGTTAGGGATAAGGGATAAGGTTGGCGTGAGGGTTTTCCTTACTGTTAGGGTTAAGGGTCAGGCTTAGATTAAAGGTTAAGGTTAGGGTCAGCTTTAAGGGTTAGAGTGAGGGTTAACGCTTACGGTAAAGGTTAAGCGTTAGTGTTAGGGATTAGCGATTAGGGTTTTTGGTAAGTGTTAGGGTTAGGAGTTAGTGTTTTATGAAGGGGTATGGTTAGAATTAGGATTGAGGTTATTGTTAGGGTTAGGTTTCGGGGTTAGGTTTAGGGTAAAAGGATAGGATTAGGGTTAAGGGTTGGGCTCAGGTTTAGGGTTAAAGTTTAATGTTAGGGTTAATGTTTAGTGTTATGGTCCAGTTTAAGTGTTAGGGTGAGGGTTAACGGTTAGGATAAGGCTTAGAGGTTGGGGATATAGTGAGGGTTCAGTGTTAGGGTTAGGTTTAGGGTTCAGGGTTAGGGTTAGCTGTAGGGGTTCTGGTTAGGGTTAGGTGTTAGTTTAGTGTCAGGGTTAGGTCTAGTCGTGAGGGTAAGGTTTAGGGTTAGCTTTAAGAGCTAGGGTTAGGTTTAATGGATAGGATTAGGATTAGGGTTAAGGGTTAGGGTAAGGCTTAGGGGTTAGGGTGAAGGGTTAAGGGTTTTTGTTAGGCATAGCGTTGGGGTTAGAAGTAAGGGTTACTGTCAGTGTTAGGGTTGTAGGCAGGGTTACGGTTAGAGTTAGCGGTTTAGAATTAGGGTTAGGGATTAGGTGTTACAGTGACGACTAGGAGATAGGGTTAGAATTATGGGATAGGGGTTGTTCTCAAGGAATGGGTTATGCACTAACGTTAGGATAAGAGGTTAAAGTTAGGCTCACGGTGAGGTTTACGTGTTAAGGGGAGAAATAGGAACAGGGTTAGGTGTTATGTTCACGGTGAGGGATATCTGTTACAGGTATTGTTTATGGTTAGCGCACGGGCCCTGTCTGCCTTAGGCGGGGGTGGGGGGAGGTTAGGGGACTGGGATTGTCACCAGGATCCCACTGTATCGTACTCTGGGTATGGGCCCGTGGGTTTGATGCAGGACACAGTGGTAGAGCCTCCTTTCACGCATGGCATGGGAGGATTGCAGGCTTTCTAAACTCTAAGAAAGCAAGAAGTCTGAGAATTAGATTTAGGGTTAGGATTCTGGTTAGGGTTAAGGATGAAGTTTAGTGTTAGGGTGAGGGCTTAGGGTTAGGGATTAGGGTTAGGGTTAAAGGTTACTCTTAGGTTTAACGGTTACAGTTCGGTTTAGGGTTGAGGTTTACGGTTAGGGTTATGATGAGGGGTTAGGGTTTGGTATAGGGTTAGGGTTAGGTACAGGGTTAGGGTTAAGTGTTAGGTTTACGGTTGAAGATTAGGATTAGGGTTAGGATTAAAGGTTAGCGTGAGAGTTAATGGTTAGGGTTAAGGTTAAGAGTTAGGGTTAGGGTTTAGGGTTAGGGTTAAGGGTTAGGGTTAGCTTTAGGGTTCGAGTTATGTGTTAGGGTTTGTGTTAGAGGTTAGGGTTAGGTTTACTGTCCACGGTTAGTGTTACGTTTAGGGGTTAGCATTAGGGTTAAGGATTAGGTTTAGGGTAAGGGTTTAGATTTAGTGTTGGGCTTTAGGCTCGGGGCTTAGGTTCAGGGTCAGGGGTTAGGGTTGGTGGTAGGGCTTAGATTTATCGGTCAGTTTAAGGGCACAGGACCTGGTTAATCTACGGTGAGAGGGGTGCGGTCGGAGTCATCACGAAAGCACAACATCATTCCCTGGGCCCTGGGACAAGACCTACATGCAGGACTCAGGCGGAGCCTCATCTCACACATGGCATGGCTGTATTGTAGGCTTGCTTCACTCGGGAATGGAAGTAGTGTGAGAATTAGGGTTAGGGTTGGGATTAGGGGTTTCGAGTTAGGGGTTAGGCTTGGAGTCAGGGTTAGGTGCTAGGGATTAGTGGTTAGGGTTAGAGTTAGTGTTACGGGTTAGGTGTTAACTCTGGTTTAGGGGGCCAGGGTAAGGTTTAGGTTTGGAGTTAGCGTTAGGGTTAGGCGTTAGTGTTAAGGGATAGGGTTAGGGTTAAGGGTTAGGCTTAGGTTTAGGGTTCAGGTTTAGGGTTAGGGTCAGGGTTAAGGGTTAGGGTGAGGGTTAACAGTTAGGGATAGGGTTAGGGGGTTAGGGATAGGATTAGGTTTAAGGGTTAGGTTTATGGTTCAGGTTTAAGGTTAACATTAGGGGGTTAGGGTTAGTGTTAACTGTAAGTCAGTGTTAGGGTTAGATCTCTAGGCATTAAGGTAAAGGTTAGGTTTAAGTTTAAGTGTTAGGTTTATGTTTAATGGTTAGGGTTTAGGGTTAGGATTAGGGGTTCGTGTTAGGTTTAGGGTTACACTTAAGTGTTAGGGTTTAGGTTCAGGTTTAGGGTTCATGGTTAAGGTTATGTTTAGGGGTTAGGTTTAGGGGTTAGGTTTGGTGTAAGGGTATAGTGTTAGTGAAGGGAGTTTGGGTCAGGGTTTCTGTTTATGGTAGGGGTTAGTGTTAGGACTTAGATTTAGCGATTAGTTTAAGGTCAGAGGACCTGTTTAATCTATGGTGAGAAGGGTGTGGAATCGGTCGCTGAGACACCACAGCATTGTACCCTGGGCCTTGGGCTCAGACCTACATGCAGGAATCAGGGGGAGCCTGTTCTCATGAATGGCATGGTTGTATTGTAGGCTTGGTTAACTCTTAGAATGGAAGAAGTGTGAGAATTAGGGTTATGGTTAGGGTTAGGGATTTGGGTTTAGGAGAGAGTGTTCAAATGAGGGTTAGGGGTTAGGCATTAGGGGTTAGGGTTAGTGTTAGGGTTAGGGGTTGGGGTGAGGGTTGGGTTAGGGGCTAGGTTTAGGTTTAGGGTTGGGGTTAGTGTTAGCGTTCGAGTTAGGGATTAGAGTTAGGGTTAAGGGATAGGATTACGGTTAAGAGTTTGGCTTAGGGTTCAGGTTAAGTGTTAGGGTTATGGTTAAAGATTAGTGTTAGTTTAAACAGTTACAGTTAGGTTTAGGGTTAAATTTTAGGGTGAGGGCTTTTTAAACTCTGAGAGAGGAAGACGTCTGAGATTAAGATTTAGGGATAGGATTATGGTTAGGATTAGGGATGACGATTAGTGTTAGGGTGAGGGCTTAGGGTTAAGGGTTAGGGTTAGAGTTAGGGTTAAGGTTAGTGTTAGTTTTAACGGTTAAAGTTAGGTTTAGGGTTAAGGTTTATTGTCAGGGTTAAGGTCAGGGGTTAGGGTTTCGTACAGGGTAAGAGTTAAGTGTTAGGTTTAGGGTTAAAGATTAGCATTATGGTTAGTGTTAAAGGTTAGTGTGAGGGTAAAAGTTTAGGGTGAAGTTTAAGGGCTAGGGTTAGGGGTTAGTGTTAGGGTTAAGGGGTCTTGTTAGGTTTAGGGTTACAGTTAAGTG
The DNA here is from genome assembly GCF_041146395.1 of Eulemur rufifrons. Classification (NCBI taxonomy): domain Eukaryota; kingdom Metazoa; phylum Chordata; class Mammalia; order Primates; family Lemuridae; genus Eulemur; species Eulemur rufifrons. The sequence continues at coordinate 511,320 of NW_027182813.1, forward strand.
TTATGGTTAGGGTTAGGGGTTACGGTTAGGCTTAGGGTTCATGGTTAGTGTAACATTTAGGGGTTAGGGCTAGGGTTAAATGATAGTGTTAGAGTTAAGGCTTAGGCTTTGGGTAAAGGTTTAGGGATAGGTTTACGGGTTAGGGTTAGTGTCAGGGTTAAATGTTAGGGTGAGAGTTAACAGTTATGGTTAGGGTTATTGGTTAGGGGTTGTGTTTATGCTTAGGGCACGTGCCTTGTCTGCACTAGGCGGAGAGGTTAGGGGGCTAGCATATTCGCCGGGAAATCACTCTATCGTATGCTGGGTATTGGCCCCTGGACACAGTGGCAGGGCCTCCTTTCACACATGGCATGGGAGGATTATAGGCTTTCTAAACTCTGAGAAAGAAAAAGTCTGAGAATTAGATTTAGGGTTAGGATTATGGTTAGAATTAGGGATGAAGTTTAGTGTTAAGGTGATGCCTTAGGGTTAAGGGTTATGTTTAGGGTCAGAGTTAAATGTTAGTGTTAGGTTTAACAGTTACAGTTAGGTTTAGCATTAAGGTTTAGTGTTAGGGTTCAGTTTAGGGGATAGGTTTTGGTACAGGTTAAGGTTTAAGTGTTAAGTTTAGAGTTAAAGATTACAATTAGGGTTAGGTTTAAAGGTAAGTGTGAGGATTAACGGTTAGGGTTAAGCATGAGGGTTAGGGATTAGGTTTAGTGTTAAGGGTTTATGTTAGTTTAGGGTTAGAGTTAAGTGTTATGGTTAGGGTTAGGGGTTAGGGTTAGATATAGGGTGCATGGTTAGGGTTACGTTTAGGGGTTAGGGTTATGGGTTAGGTTTAGGGTGAGTGTTTGGTGTTAGTGTTGGGCATTAGGATAAGGGCTTAGGTTTAGGGTTAGCGTTTAGGTTTAGTGTTAGGGCTTAGATTTAGCGGTTAGTTTAAGGGCACAGGACCTGTTTAATCTATGGTGAGAAGGGTGCAGAATTGGTCCCCTTGACACCACACCATTGTACCTGGGCCTTGGGCCCAGACCTACATGCAGGACTCAGGCGGAGCCTCTTCTCACTCATGGCATGGCTCTATTGTAGGCTTGGTGAACTCTGAAAATGGAGGAAGTGTGAGAATTAGGGTTATGGTTATGGTTAATTGTTTGGGGTTAGGGGTTAGGGTTTGAGTGTGGTTCAGGGGTTAGAAATTAGGAGTTAGTGTTAGTGTTAGGGTTAGGGGTTAGGGGTTAGTGTTGGTTTAGGGGCTAGGGTTAGATTCAGAGTTAGGGTTAGTGTTAGGGTTAGGGTTAGGGTTAGGAATTAGGGTTAGGGTTAGGCTTAAGGGATAGGATTAGGGTAAAGGGTTAAGGCTTAGGGTTAGCATTAGGGATTAGGGTTAGGGTTAAGTGTTAGGGTTTTGGTCTGATTTAAGGGTTAGGGTGAGCGTTAACAGTTAGGGTTAAGGTTAATTGTTAGGATTGGGGGTTAGGCTTAAGGATTCGTATTAGGGTTAGGGTATAAGGGTGAGACTTAAGTCTTATGGTTAGGGACAGGGCTTTTGGTTAGGGATAAGGGTTAGGAGTTAGGGTTACTTTTAGGCATAGGGTAGGATTAGGGGTGAGGGTTAGGGTTAGGGTTAGTGTTAGGGTTGTTGGTAGTGTTAAGTTTAGGGTTAGCAGTTTAGAATTAGGGTTAGGGATTAGGTTTTATGGCTATGGCTAAGATTTAGGGTTAGAATTATGGGATAGGCGTTGTTCTCAGTGTAAGTGTTATGCATTAACTTTAGGAGATGCGGTTAAAGTTTGGGTTACAGTGTGGTCTACATGATAAGGTGAGCAGTAGGATCAGGGTTAGGTGTTACGTTCAAGGTTAGGGTTATATGTTAGGCGTACTTTTTATGCTTAGGGCACGGGCCCTGTCTGCACTAGGCGGGAGGATTAGGGGTCTAGGATTGTGGCCGAGAACTTTCTCTATTGTACACTGGGTATGGGTCCCTGGGTTTCATGCAGGACACAGTGGCAGAGCCTCTTTTCACGCATGGCATGGGAGGATTGTAGGCTTTCTAAACTTTGAGAAAGCAAGAAGTCTGAGAATTAGATTTAGGGATAGGATTATGGTTAGTGTTAAGGATAAAGTTTAGCATTAGGGTGAGGGCTTAGGGTTAGGGGTTAGAGTTACAGTCAGGGTTAAAGGTTAGTGTTAGGTTTAATGGTTACAGTTAGCTTTAGGGTCAAGTGTTAGGGTTAAGGTTAAGGTTAGAGGTTAGGTTTTGGTACAGGGTAAGGGTTAACTGTTAGGTTTAGGGTTAAAGATTACGATTAGGGTTAGGTTTAAGGGTTAGTGTGAGAGTTAACGATTAGGGTTAAGGTTAAGTGTTAGGGTTAGTGGTTAATTTTAGGTTTAAGTGTTCGTGTTAGGTTTAGGGTTAGAGTTAAGTGTTATGGTTAGGGTTTGGGGTTAGGGTTAGGTTTAGGGTTCATCGTTAGGGTTACGTTTAGGCATTAGGGTTATGGGTAAGGATTAGGGTAAGGGTTTAATGTTAGTGTTGGGCGTTAGGGTCAGGGCTTAAGTTTAGGGGTAAGGGTTAGTGTTAGAGTTAGCGTTAGGGCTTAGATTTAGAGGTTATTTTAAGGGCACAGGACCTGTGTAATCTATGGTGAGAAGTGTGCAGAATGGGTCATCGCCACACCACACCATCGTACCCTAGGCCTTGGGCCCAGACCTACATGCAGGTCTCAGGCAGAGCCTCTTCTCACGCATGGCATGGTTTTATTGTAGGCTTGGCTAACTCTGAGAATCGAGGAAGTGTGAGAATTATGGTTATGATTAGGGTTAGGTGTTTGGGGTTAGGGGTTAGTGTTCGCGTGAGGGTTAGGTGTTAGGGATTAGGGGTTAGGGTTAATGTTAGCATTAGGGGTTAACGGTTAGGGTTGGGTTAGGGACTAGAGATAGATTTAGGGTTGGGGTTAGGGTTAGGGTTAGGGTTAGGGGTTAGGGTTAGGGTTAAGGGATAGGCTTAGGGTTAAGGGTTAAGGCTTAGGGTTAGCATTAAGGGATAGGGTTAGGGTTAAGGGTTAGGGTTATGGTCCGAGTTAAGGGTTAGGGTGAGGGTTAACAGTTAGGGTTAGGGTTATAAGTTAGGGATAGTGTTAGGTTTAAGGTCTAGGGTTAGGGTTAGAGGTAGCTTTACTGCTAAGATTAGGTCTCGGCATTAAGGTAAGGGTTAGTGTTAGGGTTAAGGGTTAGGGTTAGGTTTAATTGTTAGGATTAGGATCAGAATTAAGGGTTAGGCTTAGGGTTAGGGGATAGGGTTAGGGTTTAGGGTAAACTTTTAAGGTTATGTTTAGGGATAAGGTTAGGGTTAGCGTTTAAGGTTAGGGTTAGTATTAGGGTTGTTTGTAGGGTTAAGGTAATGTTTAGTGGTTAGAATTAGGGATAGGGATTAGGGGTTACTGTTATGGCTAGGAGTTAGGGTTAGAATTAAGTGATAGGGGTTGTCCTTAGCATAAGTGTTATGCATTAATGTTAGGATAAGTGGTTAAAGTTAGGTTTACGGTGAGGTTTATGTGTTAAGGTGAGCAATAGGATCAGGGTTAGAATTATGAGTGAGGGGTAGGGTTTTGCTTAGGGTATGGGCCCTGTCTTCCCTAGGAGTGGGATTGAGGGGGATGCGATTGTCACCAGAAACCCACTCTATCGTATGCAGGGTATGGGCCCATGGGTTTCTTGTAGGACACTCTGGCAGAGCCTGATTTCACGCATGGTAAAGGAGGATTGTAAGCTTTCAAATCTCTAAGAAAGTAAGAAGTCTGAGAATTAGATTTAAGGTTAGGATTATCGTTATGGTTAGGGATGAAGTTTAATCTTAGGGTGAGGGCTTCGGGTAAGGGGATACGGTTAGTTTTAGGGTTAAAAGTTACTGTTAGGTTTAACAGTTACAGTTAGACTTAGGGTTTAGGTTTAGGGTTAGGGTTAAGCTTAGGGGTTATGGTTTGGTACAGGGTTAGGGTTAAGTGTTAGGATTAGGGTTAAAGATCATGACAAGGGTTAGAGTTAAGGGTTAGTTTGAGTGTTAACAGTAGGGTTAAGGATAACTTTTAGGGTTAGGGGTTAGGATTAGTGTTAGGGCTGAGATTTAGCGGTTAGTTTAAGGGCACAGGACCTGTTTAATCTATGGTGAGAGTGGTGCACAGGGTTGCTGCGACACAACACCACCGTACGCTGGGCCTTGAGCCAAGACCTACATACAGGACTCAGGTGGAGCCTCTTCTCACGCATGACATGGCTGTATTGTAGGCTTGGTTAACTCTGAGAATGGAAGAAGTGTCAGAAATCGGGTTAGGGCTGGCTGTAGGTGTTTTTAACCCCTAACCCTAACACTAACCCCCTAATCCTAACCCTAACACTAACCCCAAGGTTAAATCTAACCTTAACCCCTACGACAACCCTAACCCTAACCCTAACCCCTCTCACTGTAGAATAAACAGGTCCTGTGCCCTTAAACTAACCACTAAATCTAAGCCCTAACATCAACCCTAACCTCTGACCCTAAACCTAAGCCCTGAGCCTAAAGCCCAACACTAACTCTAAACTCTTACCCTAAAGCTAATCCCTAACCCTAATGCTAACCTCTAAACGTAACCCTAACTGTGAACCCTAAACCTAACCCTAACCTCGAGCGCTAACCATAGCTCTTAACTCTAACCCTAAACCTAACATGAACCCTTAATCCTAACACTAACCCTAACCCTAACTCTTAACTTTAACCCTGACTGTTAACCCTCACACTAACCTTTAAACCTAAACTTAATCGTAATCTTTAACCCTAAACCTAATATTTAACCCTAATCCTGTACCAAACCCTAAACCCTAACCTTAAACCTAACCATAAACCTTAACCCTGAACCTAACTGTAACGGTTAAAACTAAGAGTAACCTGTAACGCTACCCGTAACCCCTAACTCTAAGCCTTCACCCTAATACTAACATTGATCCTTAACCCGAACCCTAACCCTAACCCTAAATCTAATTCTCAGTCTTCTTGCTTTCTTAGAGTTTAGAAAGCCTACAATCCTCCCATGCCATGCGTGAAAGGAGGCTCTTCCACTGTGTCCTGAATGAACCGCTGGGGCCCATAACCAGAGTACGATAGAGTGGGTTCCTGGTGACAATCCCAGCCCCCTAACCCCCCCCCCGCCTAATGCAGACAAGGCCCGTGCCCTAAGCATAAACTCTACACCTCACCCAAAACTCTAACCCTGAAAATAACATTTAACCCTGATTCTATTGCTCACCTTAGAATGTAAACCTCACCGTAACCTGAACTTTAACCTCTTATCCTAACGTTAATGCATAACACTTACCCTGAGATTAACCCCTATCCCATAATTCTAACCCTATCTCCTAGTCATAACTGTGACAACTAATCCCTAACCCTAATTCTAAACCACTAACACTAACTGTTACCCTACGTAGTTACTGTTACGGTAACCTACTGTTACCCTAACACTGAACCTAACCCTTACTCCTAACGCCAAAGCTATGGCTAAAAATAATGCTAACCCTTGACCCTTTACCCTAACTCCTAACCCTAACCCTAATCCTAACCACTAAACCCAACCTTAGCTCTTAACCCTAACACTAAACCTTACCCTGACGCCTAGACCTAACACTAACACTAAACTAACACCTAACCCTAATCATAACCCCTAAAGCTAACCCTAACCCTGAACCCTAAACCTAACTCTAACACTTAGTACTAACTATATCCCTAACCCCTAACCCCAACCCTAACCCTAACCATTAACCCTCACCCTAACCCTTAAACCGGACCCTAACACTAAATCTTAACCCTAAAGCTACGCCCAACCCTTAACCATAATCCTATCCCTTAACCCTAAACCTAACCCCTAACCCTAAACCTAACACTAACCCCAATCCTAATTCTAACCATAGCCCTTAATACATCACTACGCCTAACCCCTAACCCTAACCCTAACCCCTAATGCTAACCCTAACACTGAACCCTAAACCTAACCCTATCCCTAACCCTTAAACATAACTCTATCCCTAACCAATAATCCTAAACCTAATCTTTAATCTTCACCCTAGAGCTTAACTCAAACCGTAACCCTAAGCCTAAACCCCAACCCTAACACTTAACACAAACCCTAAGCCTAAACACTTAACGCCAATCCTATCCTTTAACCCTAACACTAACCCTGATGCCTAATCCTAACCCTAACACTAACCCCAACCATAAATCTAACCCTAGCCCCTAACGCAAAACTAACCCCTAACCCTAACACTAACCCTAAATCCTAGTCCCTAACCACTAAACCTCACTTGAACCCTAACCCCTAACACCAAACCCTTAACCCTAACCATAACCCTATTTCTCACACTACTTCCATTCTCAGAGTTAACCAAGCCTAAAATACAACCATGCAATGCGTGAGTAGAGTTTCCGCATGAGTCCTGCAAGTAGGTCTGGGCCAAAGGCCCAGGATCCGATGGTGTGGTGTCGCATGGAAACATTCTGCACCCTTCTCACCATAGATTACACAGGTCCTGTACCCTTAAACTAACCGCCAAATCAAAGCCCAAACACTGACCCTAACCCCTAACCCTACCTAAGCCTTGACCCTAATGCCCAACACTAACACTAAACGCTTACCCTAAACCTAACCCCTAAATGTAACCTTAACCATGAACCCTAAACCTAACCCAAACCCCTAACCCTAACCATAACACTTAACTCTAACCCTAAACCTAACATGAACACTTAACCCTAACCCTAACCCATAAACCTAACACTTAACCTTAACCCTAACCGTTAACCCTCACACTAAACATTAACCCTAACCCTAATCCTAATCTTTAAGCCTAAACCTAGCACTTAACCCTTACCCTGTACCAAAACCTAACCCCTAATCTTAACCCTAAGCTTAAACCTTAAAGCTTAACCCTAAACCTAACTGTAACTGTTAAACCTAACACTAACCTTTAACCCTGACCCTAACTGAAACCCCTAACCCTAAGCCCTCACCATAACAGTAACCTATATTGCTAACCCTAACCCTAATCCTAGCCCTAAATTTAATTCTCAGACTTCTTGCTTTCTCAGAGTTTACAAAGCCTACAATCCTCCCATGCCATGTGTAGAAGGAGGCTTGGCCACTGTGTCCGGCATGAAACCAAGGGGCCCATACCCAGTGTATGATAGAGTGGCTTCCGGCATCTATCCCAGCCCTCTAAGCCCCCTCCTAGAGCAGAGAGGGCTCGTGATATAAGCATAAACACTACCCCTCACCCATAACCCTAACCCTGAACATCACAGCTCACCCTGATACTATTGCTCACCTTAACACATCAACCTCACCATAACTCTAACTTGAACCTGTTATTCTAACGTTAATGCATAAGACTTACCCTAAGAACAACCCCTATCCCTTAATTCTAACCCTAACTCCTAGCCACAATTGTAACACCTAATCCCTAAGGCTAATTCAAAACTGCTAAACATTACCTTATCCCTACAAACTAACCCTAACCCTAACCGCTAACAGTAACCGTACACCTAAAAATAACCGTAACACTTGACACTTAACCCTAACCCTTAACCCTGATCCTAATCCTAACAATTAAACCTAACCCTAACTCTTAAGCCTAACACTAACACGTACCCTAATGCCTAGACCTAACCCTAAGAGTAAACGTAACCCCTAACCCTAACCCTAATCCCTAATGCTAACCCTAACACTGAACCCTACTCCTAAGCCTTAAACCTAACTCTATCCTTAACCCATAACCCTAGCCCTAACCGTTAACCCCACACTAACCCTTAACTCGAACTGTAACCCTAACCCTTAAAACTAAACCTAACACTTAAAGCTAACCCTAAGCCTTAACGCTTAACCCTTATCCTATCCCTTAACCCTAACCCTAACCCCTAACGCTAACCCTAACCCCACTCTAAATCTAACCCTAGCCCCTAACCCAACCCTAACCCCTAAGCCCTAACCCTATCACTAAACCCAACACCTACTCCCTAACCCCTAATCCTCACTCGAAGCTTAAGCCCTAATCCTAAGCCCTCTCCCTGACTAATCTTCATCCCTAACCCTAACCATAATCCTAACCCTAAATCTAATTCTCAGACTTCTTGCTATGTCAGAGTTTTAAAAGCCTACCATTCTCCAAAGCCATGTGTGAAAGCTGGCTCTGCCACAGTGTCCTGCATGAAACCCAGGAGCCCATACTCTGTGTACAATAGAGTGGGTTCCCGGGGACAATCACAGCCCCCTAACTCCCCCTGCTAGTGCTGACAGGGCCCATGCCCTAAGCAAAAACCCTGCACCTCACCCATAACCCTAACCCTGAACATAACACCTAACCCTGATGTTATTGTTCACCTTAACACGTAAACCTCACTGTAACCCTAACTTTAACCCCTATCCTAATGTTATTGCATAACACTTACCCTAAGAACAAACCCTATCCCTTAATTCTAAGCCTAACTCCTAGCATAACCGTAACACCTAATCCCTAACCTTAATTCTAAACTGCTAAACATTACCTTCACCCTACAAACAACCCTAACACTAACCCTAACTCTAACCGCTAACCCTAACCCTAACCATTACCCTGATCATAATCCTAACAATTAAACCTAACCCTAATTCTTAACCCTAACACGAACCATTACCATAATGCCTAGACCTAACCCTAACTGTAACCCTAACCCCTAACCCTAACCCTAACCGCTAATGCTAACCCTAACCCCGAACCCTAAACCTAACCCTAACCCTATCCCTTAAACCTATTACTATCCCTAAACCATTACCCTAATCGCAACTGTTAACCCTCACTCTCACCCTTAACTTGGACCGAAACCCTAACCCTTAACCCTAACCTTAACCCTTACTGCTAATCTTAAGCCTTCACCCTTTACTTTAATCCTATCTTGTAAGCCTAACCCTAACGCTGACCCCTAACCCACCTGAACATTAACCCTAAACCTAAATCTAACGCTAGCCCCTTACAAAAACCTAACACCTAACCCCTGACACACTAATCCTAACTTCTAATTCCTAACCACTAAACTTCACTCAAACCCAAACCTCTAACCCCAAACACATAACCCTAACCATAACCCTAATTCTCACACTTCCTTCGTTCTCAGAGTTGACCAGGCCTACAATAGAGCCATGCCACGAGTGAGAAGAGGCTCTGCCTGAGTCCTGCATGTAGGTCTGGGCCCAAGGCCCAAGTACGATTGTGTGGTGTTGAGGCGACCCAGTCTGCACCCTTCCCACCATAGATTAAACAGAGCATGTGCCCTTAAACTAACCACTAAATCTAAGCCTTAACACTAAACCTAAATCCTAACCCTAAACCTCGGCCCTTATCCTAACGCCCAACAGTAACACTAAACACTCGCCCTAAACTTAACCCGTAACCCGAACCCCTAAATGTAACCCTAACCATGAACCCTAAACCTAACCCTAACCTCTAGCCATAACCATAACACTTAACTCTAAACCTAAATGTTACACGAAGCCTTATCCCTAACCCTAAGCCCAACCCTAACCCTTAATCTTGAAACTTACCATTAACCCTCACACTAACCCTTAACCCTAACCATAATCCTAATCTTTAACCATAAAGCTAACACTGAAGCCTAACCCTGTGCCAAACGATAAAACCAAACCTTAACCCTAACCCTGAAACTTAACCGTAAACGTAACTGTAACTGTTAAAAATAACACAAACCTTTAACCCTAACCCCTAACCCTAAGAGCCCACCCTAACACTAATCTTCCTCGCTAAACATTACCATAATCCTACCCCTAAATCTAATTCTCAGACTTCTTGCATTCTCAGAGTTTAGAAAGCCTAAAATCCTCCCATGCCATGAGTAAAAGGGGGCTCTACCATTGTGTCCTGCATGAAACCCAGGAGCCCATATCCAGCGTACGATAGAGTGGGTTCCCGGGGACAATCCCATCCCCCTAACCCCAGCCCCCCGCCCAGTGCAGACAGGGCCTGTACGCTAAGTATAAACACTACCCCTAACAGATAACCCTCCCCCTGAACATAGCACCTGACCCTGATCCTATTGCTCACCTTAAAACATAAACCTCCCCGTAACCCTAACTTATCCCCTTATCTTAACCTTAATGCATAACACCCTGAGAAGAAGCCCTATCCCATAATTCTAATCCTAACCCCTAGCCATAACCGTAACACCTCATCCCTAATTCTAAAATGCCAACCCTAACCTTCACCCTACCAACAACCCTAACCCTAACCCTAACCCCTAACCCTAAGCCCTCACCCTATCACTAATCTTCATCCCTAAACCGTACCGTAATCCTAACCCTAAATCTAATTCTCAGACTTGCTTTCTCAGAGTTTTGAAAGCCTACAATCCTACTAAGCCATGCATGAAAGCCCGCTCTGCCACAGTGTCCTGCATGAAACCCAGAGGCCCATACACTGCGTACGATAGAGTGGGCTCCCAGCGACCATCACAGACCCCTAACTTCGCCTCCTAGTGCATACAGGGCCCGTGCCCTAAGCATAAACCCTACCCCACACCCATAACCCTAACCCAGAACATAACACCTAACCCTGATCCTACTGCTCACCTTAACACGTAAACCTCACCCTAACCCTAACTTAACCCCTTATCTTAACGATAATGCATGACACCCTGAGAACAAGCCCTATACCGTAATTCTAACCCTAACTCCTAGCCATAACCATAACACCTAATCCCTAATTCTGAAACGCCAACCCTAACCTTAACCCTACCAACAACACTAACACTAACCCTAAAACCCTTACCCTAACCCTACGCCTAAAAATAACCCTAACCATTGATCCTTAGTCATAACCCCTAAAGCTTAACCCTAACCCTTAACGCTAATCCCAATCCTAACCATTAAACATAACCCTACTTAACCCTAACCCTAACCTATACGCTAATGCCTAGAGATCTAACCCCAACACTGACCTACAGTTAACACTAACCCTAACCCCTAATCCTAACCTTAAACCTGAACCATAAACCTAACCCTTAACCCTAACCCTATTCCTAACCCCCTAACCCTAACCCTAACTGTTAAGCCTCACCCTAACACTTAACTCTGACTCTAACCCTAAACCTTAACCCTAACCCTGAACCCTAACCCTAAGCCTAACCCTTAACCCTAACCCTATCCCTTAACCCTAACCCCTAACCCTAACGCTAACCCCAAACCTAAACCTAACCCTGGCCCCCAACCCAGACTTAACACCTAACCCCTAACACTAACTCTAAACCTAACCACTAATCCCTAGCACCTGACCCTGACTCGAAACCTAACCCCTAACTCGAAACCCCTAACCTCAAACCTAACCCTAATTCTCACACTACTTCCATTCCCAGAGTGAAGCAAGCCTACAATACAGCCATGCCATGTGTGAGATGAGGCTCTGCCTGAGTCCTGCATGTAGGTTTTGTCCCAAGGCCCGGGGAATGATGTTGTGCTTTTGTGGTGACTCCGACCACACCCCTCTCACCGTAGATTAACCAGGTCCTGTGCCCTTAAACTGACCGCTAAATCTAAGCCCTACCACCAACCCTAACCTCTGACCCTGAACCTAAGCCCCGAGCCTAAAGCCCAACACTAACTCTAAACACTTACCCTAAACCTAATCCCTAACCCAAATGCTAACCCCTAAACGTAACTCTAACCACGAACAGTAAACCTAACCCTAACCTCTAACACAAACCCTAACACATAACTCTAACCCTAAAACTAACCCTAACCCTTAACCCTGAACCTAAACCCTAACCCTAACCCTTAACCTTAATCTTAACCGTTAACTCTAATGCTAACCTTTAATCCTAACCCTAATCCTAATCTTCAACCCTAAGCCGAACACAACCCTAACCCTGTACCAAACCCTGACCCCTCATCTTAACCCTATCCGCAAACCTCAAACCCAAAACGAACTGTAACCGTTAAATCTAACAGTAACCTTAAACTGTAACCCTAATCTGTAACCCTATCCCCTCACCATAACACTACACTTCATCCTGAACCCTAACCATAATCCTAACCCTAAATCTAATTCTCAGACTTCTTGCTTTCTTAGAGTTTAGAAAGCCTGCAATCCTCCCATGCCATGTGTGAAAGGAGGCTCTACCACTGTGTCCTGCATGAAATCCACGGGCCCATACCCAGAGTCCGATACAGTGGGTTCCCGGTGACAATCCCAGCCCCCTAACCTCCCCCCAGCCTAATGCCGACAGGGCCCGTGCGCTAAGCATAAATGATACCTTTAACAGATAACCCTAACCCTGAACATGGCACCTAACCCTGTTCCTATTTCTCCCCTTAACACGTAAACCTCACCGTGAGCCTAACTTTAACCTCTTAACGTAACGTTAATGCATAACCCATTCCCTGAGAACATCCCCTATCCCATAATTCTAACCCTATCTCCTAGTCATAACTGTAACACCTAATCCCTAACCCTAATTCTCCACCGCTAAGCCTAACCGTAACGCTGCCTACAACCCTAACACTGACAGGAACCCTTAGTTCTAACACCAACGCTATGCCTAACAAAAGCCCTAACCCTTCACCCTTCACCCTAACCCCTGAGCATTACCCTAACCTTTAACCGTAATCCTAATCCTAACCATTAAACCTAACCCTAGCTCTTAAAGCTAACCCTAAACCTTACCCTCAAGACTAGACCTAACCCTGAAACTAACCTAACACCTAACCCTAACCATAACCCCTAAAGCTAACCCTAACCCTGAACCCTAAACCTAACCCTAACACTGAACCTTCACTATATCCCTAACCCCTAAGCCTAATCCTAACTGTTAACCCTCACCCTAACACTTAAACTGGACCATAACACTAAACATTAACCCTAACACTAAACTTTAACCCTAACCATAAGCCCAACACTTAACCCTAATCCTATCCCCTAACCCTAAGCCCTAACCCTAAACCTAACCCTAACCCCAACCCTAACCCTTAATCTTGACCCTTACCATTAACCCTCACACTAACCCTAATCCTAATCTTTAACCATAAAGCTAACACTGAAGCCTAACCCTGTGCCAAACGCTAAACCCAAACCTTAACCCTAACCCTGAAACTTAACCATAAACCTAACTGTAACTGTTACACCTAACACTAACCTCTAACCCTAACCCCTAACCCTAAGACCCCACCTTAACACTAACCCTAACCCTAAACTTTATCATAATGCTACCCCTAAATCTAATTCTCGGACTTCTTGCTTTCTTAGAGTTTAGAAAGCCTAAAATCCTCCCATGCCATGAGTAAAAGGGGGCTCTGCAGCTCTCTCTTGCATGAAACCAGGAGCCCATACCTAGCGTATGATAGAGTGGGTTCCCGGGGACAATCCCATCCCCGTAACCCCAGCCTCCCGCCCAGTGCAGACAGGGCCTGTACGCTAAGTATAAACACTACCCCTAACAGATAACGCTCACCCTGAACATAGCACCTGACCCTGATCCTATTGCTCACCTTAAAACATAAACCTCCCCGTAACCCTAACTTATCCCCTTGTCTTAACCTTAATGCATAACACCCTGAGAAGAAGCCCTATCCCATAATTCTAATCCTAACCCCTAGCCATAACCGTAACACCTCATCCCTAATTCTAAAATGCCAACCCTAACCTTCACCCTACCAACAACCCTAACCCTAACCCTAACCCCTAACCCTAAGCCCTCACCCTATCACTAATCTTCATCCCTAAACCGTACCGTAATCCTAACCCTAAATCTAATTCTCAGACTTGCTTTCTCAGAGTTTTGAGAGCCTACAATCCTACTAAGCCATGCATGAAAGCCCGCTCTGCCACAGTGTCCTGCATGAAACCCAGAGGCCCATACACTGCGTACGATAGAGTGGGCTCCCAGCGACCATCACAGACCCCTAACTTCGCCTCCTAGTGCATACAGGGCCCGTGCCCTAAGCATAAACCCTACCCCACACCCATAACCCTAACCCAGAACATAACACCTAACCCTGATCCTACTGCTCACCTTAACACGTAAACCTCACCCTAACCCTAACTTAACCCCTTATCTTAACGATAATGCATGACACCCTGAGAACAAGCCCTATACCGTAATTCTAACCCTAACTCCTAGCCATAACCATAACACCTAATCCCTAATTCTGAAACGCCAACCCTAACCTTAACCCTACCAACAACACTAACACTAACCCTAAAACCCTTACCCTAACCCTACGCCTAAAAATAACCCTAACCATTGATCCTTAGTCATAACCCCTAAAGCTTAACCCTAACCCTTAACGCTAATCCCAATCCTAACCATTAAACATAACCCTACTTAACCCTAACCCTAACCTATACGCTAATGCCTAGAGATCTAACCCCAACACTGACCTACAGTTAACACTAACCCTAACTCCTAATCCTAACCTTAAACCTGAACCATAAACCTAACCCTTAACCCTAACCCTATTCCTAACCCCCTAACCCTAACCCTAACTGTTAAGCCTCACCCTAACATTTAACCCTGACTCTAACCCTAAACCTTAACCCTAACCCTGAACCCTAACCCTAAGCCTAACCCTTAACCCTAACCCTATCCCTTAACCCTAACCCCTAACCCTAACGCTAACCCCAACCCTAAACCTAACCCTGGCCCCCAACCCAGACTTAACACCTAACCCCTAACACTAACTCTAAACCTAACCACTAATCCCTAGCACCTGACCCTGACTCGAAACCTAACCCCTAACTCGAAACCCCTAACCCCAAACCTAACCCTAATTCTCACACTACTTCCATTCCCAGAGTGAAGCAAGCCTACAATACAGCCATGCCATGTGTGAGATGAGGCTCTGCCTGAGTCCTGCATGTAGGTTTTGTCCCAAGGCCAGGGAATGATGTTGTGCTTTTGTGGTGACTCTGACCACACCCCTCTCACCGTAGATTAACCAGGTCCTGTGCCCTTAAACTGACCGCTAAATCTAAGCCCTACCACCAACCCTAACCTCTGACCCTGAACCTAAGCCCCGAGCCTAAAGCCCAACACTAACTCTAAACACTTACCCTAAACCTATTCCCTAACCCTAATGCTAACCCCTTAACTTAACTGTAACCACGAACAGTAAACCTAACCCTAACCTCTAACACAAACCCTAACACATAACTCTAACCCTAAAACTAACCCTAACCCTTAACCCTAAACCTAAACCCTAACCCTAACCCTTAACCTTAATCTTAACAGTTAACTCTCATGCTAACCTTTAATCCTAACCCTAATCCTAATCTTCAACCCTAAACCGAACACAACCCTAACCCTGTACCAAACCCTGACCCCTCATCTTAACCCTATCCGCAAACCTCAAACCCAAAACGAACTGTAACCGTTAAACCTAACAGTAACCTTAAACCGTAACCCTAATCTGTAACCCTATCCCCTCACCATAACACTACACTTCATCCTGAACCTTAACCATATTCCTAACCCTAAATCTAATTCTCAGACTTCTTGCTTTCTTAGAGTTTAGAAAGCCTGCAATCCTCCCATGCCATGTGTGAAAGGAGGCTCTACCACTGTGTCCTGCATGAAATCCACGGGCCCATACCCAGAGTCCGATACAGTGGGTTCCCGGTGACAATCCCAGCCCCCTAACCTCCCCCCAGCCTAATGCCGACAGGGCCCGTGCGCTAAGGATAAATGATACCTTTAACAGATAACCCTAACCCTGAACATGGCACCTAACCCTGTTCCTATTTCTCCCCTTAACACGTAAACCTCACCGTGAGCCTAACTTTAACCTCTTAACGTAACGTTAATGCATAACCCATTCCCTGAGAACATCCCCTATCCCATAATTCTAACCCTATCTCCTAGTCATAACTGTAACACCTAATCCCTAACCCTAATTCTCCACCGCTAAGCCTAACCGTAACGCTGCCTACAACCCTAACACTGACAGGAACCCTTAGTTCTAACACCAACGCTATGCCTAACAAAAGCCCTAACCTTTCACCCTTCACCCTAACCCCTGAGCATTACCCTAACCTTTAACCGTAATCCTAATCCTAACTATTAAACCTAACCCTAACTCTTAAAGCTAACCCTAAACCTTACCCTCACGACTAGACCTAACCCTGACACTAACCTAACACCTAACCCTAACCATAACCCCTAAAGCTAACCCTAACCCTGAACCCTAAACCTAACCCTAACACTGAACCTTCACTATATCCCTAACCCCTAAGCCTAATCCTAACTGTTAACCCTCACCCTAACACTTAAACTGTACCATAACACTAAACATTAACCCTAACACTAAACTTTAACCCTAACCATAAGCCCAACACTTAACCCTAATCCTATCCCCTAACCCTAAGCCCTAACCCTAAACCTAACCCTAACCCCAACCCTAACCCTTAATCTTGACCCTTACCATTAACCCTCACACTAACCCTAATCCTAATCTTTAACCATAAAGCTAACACTGAAGCCTAACCCTGTGCCAAACGCTAAACCCAAACCTTAACCCTAACCCTGAAACTTAACCATAAACCTAACTGTAACTGTTACACCTAACACTAACCTCTAACCCTAACCCCTAACCCTAAGACCCCACCTTAACACTAACCCTAACCCTAAACATTATCATAATCCTACCCCTAAATCTAATTCTCGGACTTCTTGCTTTCTTAGAGTTTAGAAAGCCTAAAATCCTCCCATGCCATGAGTAAAATGGGGCTCTGCAGCTCTCTCTTTCATGAAACCAGGAGCCCATACCTAGCGTATGATAGAGTGGGTTCCCGGGGACAATCCCATCCCCCTAACCCCAGCCCCCCGCCCAGTGCAGACAGGGCCTGTACGCTAAGTATAAACACTACCCCTAACAGATAACCCTCCCCCTGAACATAGCACCTGACCCTGATCCTATTGCTCACCTTAAAACATAAACCTCCCCGTAACCCTAACTTATCCCCTTATCTTAACCTTAATGCATAACACCCTGAGAAGAAGCCCTATCCCATAATTCTAATCCTAACCCCTAGCCATAACCGTAACACCTCATCCCTAATTCTAAAATGCCAACCCTAACCTTCACCCTACCAACAACCCTAACCCTAACCCTAACCCCTAACCCTATGCCCTCACCCTATCACTAATCTTCATCCCTAAACCGTACCGTAATCCTAACCCTAAATCTAATTCTCAGACTTGCTTTCTCAGAGTTTTGAAAGCCTACAATCCTACTAAGCCATGCATGAAAGCCCGCTCTGCCACAGTGTCCTGCATGAAACCCAGAGGCCCATACACTGCGTACGATAGAGTGGGCTCCCAGCGACCATCACAGACCCCTAACTTCGCCTCCTAGTGCATACAGGGCCCGTGCCCTAAGCATAAACCCTACCTCACACCCATAACCCTAACCCAGAACATAACACCTAACCCTGATCCTACTGCTCACCTTAACACGTAAACCTCACCCTAACCCTAACTTAACCCCTTATCTTAACGATAATGCATGACACCCTGAGAACAAGCCCTATACCGTAATTCTAACCCTAACTCCTAGCCATAACCATAACACCTAATCCCTAATTCTGAAACGCCAACCCTAACCTTAACCCTACCAACATCACTAACACTAACCCTAAAACCCTTACCCTAACCCTACGCCTAAAAATAACCCTAACCATTGATCCTTAGTCATAACCCCTAAAGCTTAACCCTAACCCTTAACGCTAATCCCAATCCTAACCATTAAACATAACCCTACTTAACCCTAACCCTAACCTATACGCTAATGCCTAGAGATCTAACCCCAACACTGACCTACAGTTAACACTAACCCTAACCCCTAATCCTAACCTTAAACCTGAACCATAAACCTAACCCTTAACCCTAACCCTATTCCTAACCCCGTAACCCTAACCCTAACTGTTAAGCCTCACCCTAACACTTAACCCTAACACTGAACCCTAACCCTAAGCCTAACCCTTAACCCTAACCCTATTCCTTAACCCTCACCCCTAACCCTAAGGCTAACTCCAACCCTAAACCTAACCCTGGCCCCCAACCCAGACTTAACACCTAACCCCTAACACTAACTCTAAACCTAACCACTAATCCCTAGCACCTGACCCTGACTCGAAACCTAACCCCTAACTCGAAACCCCTAACCCCAAACCTAACCCTAATTCTCACACTACTTCCATTCCCAGAGTGAAGCAAGCCTACAATACAGCCATGCCATGTGTGAGATGAGGCTCTGCCTGAGTCCTGCATGTAGGTTTTGTCCCAAGGCCCAGGGAATGATGTTGTGCTTTTGTGGTGACTCCGACCACACCCCTCTCACCGTAGATTAACCAGGTCCTGTGCCCTTAAACTGACCGCTAAATCTAAGCCCTACCACCAACCCTAACCTCTGACCCTGAACCTAAGCCCCGAGCCTAAAGCCCAACACTAACTCTAAACACTTACCCTAAACCTAATCCCTAACCCTAATGCTAACCCCTAAACGTAACTCTAACCACGTACAGTAAACCTAACCCTAACCTCTAACACAAACCCTAACACATAACTCTAACCCTAAAACTAACCCTAACCCTTAAACCTAAACCTAAACCCTAACCCTAACCCTTAACCTTAATCTTAACCGTTAACTCTCATGCTAACCTTTAATCCTAACCCTAATCCTAATCTTCAACCCTAAATCGAACACAACCCTAACCCTGTACCAAACCCTGAACCCTCATCTTAACCGTATCCGCAAACCTCAACCCCAAAACGAACTGTAACCGTTAAACCTAACAGTAACCTTAAACCGTAACCCTAATCTGTAACCCTATCCCCTCACCATAACACTACACTTCATCCTGAACCCTAACCATAATCCTAACCCTAAATCTAATTCTCAGACTTCTTGCTTTCTTAGAGTTTAGAAAGCCTGCAATCCTCCCATGCCATGTGTGAAAGGAGGCTCTACCACTGTGTCCTGCATGAAATCCACGGGCCCATACCCAGAGTCCAATACAGTGGGTTCCCGGTGACAATCCCAGCCCCCTAACCTCCCCCCAGCCTAATGCCGACAGGGCCCGTGCGCTAAGCATAAATGATACCTTTAACAGATAACCCTAACCCTGAACATGGCACCTAACACTGTTCCTATTTCTCCCCTTAACACGTAAACCTCACCGTGAGCCTAACTTTAACCTCTTAACGTAACGTTAATGCATAACCCATTCCCTGAGAACATCCCCTATCCCAAAATTCTAACCCTATCTCCTAGTCATAACTGTAACACCTAATCCCTAACCCTAATTCTCCACCGCTAAGCCTAACCGTAACGCTGCCTACAACCCTAACACTGAGAGGAACCCTTAGTTCTAACCCCAACGCTATGCCTAACAAAAGCCCTAACCCTTCACCCTTCACCCTAACCCCTGAGCATTACCCTAACCTTTAACCGTAATCCTAATCCTAACCATTAAACCTAACCCTAGCTCTTAAAGCTAACCCTAAACCTTACCCTCACGACTAGACCTAACCCTGACACTAACCTAACACCTAACCCTAACCATAACCCCTAAAGCTAACCCTAACCCTGAAACCTAAACCTAACCCTAACACTGAACCTTCACTATATCCCTAACCCCTAAGCCTAGTCCTAACTGTTAACCCTCACCCTAACACTTAAACTGGACCATAACACTAAACATTAACCCTAACACTAAACTTTAACCCTAACCATAAGCCCAACACTTAACCCTAATCCTATCCCCTAACCCTAAGCCCTAACCCTAAACCTAACCCTAACCCCAACCCTAACCCTTAATCTTGACCCTTACCATTAACCCTCACACTAACCCTAATCCTAATCTTTAACCATAAAGCTAACACTGAAGCCTAACCCTGTGCCAAACGCTAAACCCAAACCTTAACCCTAACCCTGAAACTTAACCATAAACCTAACTGTAACTGTTACACCTAACACTAACCTCTAACCCTAACCCCTAACCCTAAGACCCCACCTTAACACTAACCCTAACCCTAAACATTATCATAATCCTACCCCTAAATCTAATTCTCAGACTTCTTGCTTTCTTAGAGTTTAGAAAGCCTAAAATCCTCCCATGCCATGAGTAAAAGGGGGCTCTGCAGCTCTCTCTTGCATGAAACCAGGAGCCCATACCTAGCGTATGATAGAGTGGGTTCCCGGGGACAATCCCATCCCCCTAACCCCAGGCCCCCGCCCAGTGCAGACAGGGCCTGTACGCTAAGTATAAACACTACCCCTAACAGATAACCCTCACCCTGAACATAGCACCTGACCCTGATCCTATTGCTCACCTTAAAACATAAACCTCCCCGTAACCCTAACTTATCCCCTTATCTTAACCTTAATGCATAACACCCTGAGAAGAAGCCCTATCCCATAATTCTAATCCTAACCCCTAGCCATAACCGTAACACCTCATCCCTAATTCTAAAATGCCAACCCTAACCTTCACCCTGCCAACAACCCTAACCCTAACTCTAACCCCTAACCCTAAACCCTCACCCTATCACTAATCTTCATCCCTAAACCGTACCGTAATCCTAACCCTAAATCTAATTCTCAGACTTGCTTTCTCAGAGTTTTGAAAGCCTACAATCCTACTAAGCCATGCATGAAAGCCCGCTCTGCCACAGTGTCCTGCATGAAACCCAGAGGCCCATACACTGCGTACGATAGAGTGGGCTCCCAGCGACCATCACAGACCCCTAACTTCGCCTCCTAGTGCATACAGGGCCCGTGCCCTAAGCATAAACCCTACCCCACACCCATAACCCTAACCCAGAACATAACACCTAACCCTGATCCTACTGCTCACCTTAACACGTAAACCTCACCCTAACCCTAACTTAACCCCTTATCTTAACGATAATGCATGACACCCTGAGAACAAGCCCTATACCGTAATTCTAACCCTAACTCCTAGCCATAACCATAACACCTAATCCCTAATTCTGAAACGCCATCCCTAACCTTAACCCTACCAACAACACTAACACTAACCCTAAAACCCTTACCCTAACCCTACGCCTAAAAATAACCCTAACCATTGATCCTTAGTCATAACCCCTAAAGCTTAACCCTAACCCTTAACGCTAATC